>NW_007251341.1:0-82543 GCF_000164805.1 Carlito syrichta | reverse complement strand
AATTTGCATTTCTTTGATGACTAGTGAGGCTGAGCATTTTTTCATGTATCTGTTAGCTGCATGTATGTCTTTTTTGAGAAGTGTCTATTCATGTCTTTTGCCCACTTTGTAATGGAGCTGTTTGTTTTTCTCTTTTTAGTACGTTTGAGCTCATTGTAGATCCCAGATGTTAGACCTTTGTCAGATATACAGTTGGCAATTATTTTTTCCCAGTCTGTGAACTGTCTCCCTGCTCTCTTGAAGGTTTCTTTGGCTTTGCAGAAGCTTGTCAGTTTGATGAGGTCCCACTTGTCTATCTTGTCTCTTATGGCATGGGCACTTGGGGTTTTGATCAGGAATTGGTTGCCAGTTCCAATTTCCATAAAGATGTCTCCTGCATTGTTTAAGGATCCTACAGTTTGAGGTTTTATGTTTAGGTCTTTGATCCATTTAGAATTGATTTTTGTGTATAGTGTAGGGGTCTTGGTTTAATCTTCTGCATGTGGTCAGCTAGTTTTTCCAGCACCATTTACTGAATAAGTTCTCCTCTCCCCAGTAGTTTTTAGTGGAAGCTTTGTCGAAGATGAGTTGGTTGAGAAATTTAGGTTTTTGCTTCTGAAATCCTTATCCTGTTCCATTGGTCTGTATGCCTATTTCTGTACCAATACCTGTCTGGTTTGATTATTGTAGCTTTATAATAAAGCTTAAAGTCTGGAAGTGTGATGCCGCTTGCTTTTTTATTTGTTTGTTTGTTTGTTTGTTTGCTGAGGATTGTTTTGGTTATTTATGGTCGTTTATATGTTTCCATATCAATTCTTGTATTGTTGTTTCCAGGTCTGAGAAGAATGCTGCTGATAATTTAATGGGTATTGCATTAAATCTATAGGCTGCCTTGGGTAGAATGGGCATCTTAACAATGTTGATTATTCCAATTCATGAGCATGGAATATTTTTCTATTTATTTATGTCATCTTTGATTTCTTTGAGCAGTGTTTTGTAGTTTTCCTTGTCATTCACTTCTCTGGCTAGGAAGATGCCAAGGTATTTCATTGTGTGTGTGTGTGTGTGTGTGTGTGTGTGTGTGTGTGTGTGTGTGTGTGTGTTGTGAATGGGATTGTGCTTTTTATTTGGGTTTCTATTTGTTTATTGTTTGTGTATAGGAATGCAACTGACTAGTAGGAATGCTCAGCCTCACTAGGAATGCAACTGACATCTGCATGTTCATTTTACACCCTGAGAATTTGCCAAAGTCCTTTATCAGTGAAAGGAGGTTTTTGACAGATTCTCTTGGATTTTCGAGGTATAGCATCATGTTGTCTGCAAAGAGGGATAATTTGACTTCCTCTTTTCCCATTTGGATACCCTTGATTTCCTTCTCTTGCCTGATTTCTCTAGCTAGAACTTCCAATACTATGTTGAACACGAGGGGTGAGAGTGGCATCCTGGGCTTGTTCCAGTTGTCAGGGGAAATGGTTCAAATTTCTGTCTGTTCAGCAGTATGCTGGCTGTGGGTTTCTCATAGATGGCTGTTAATATTTTGAGGTACATTCCATCTATGCCTAGATGCACAAAGGTTTTTATCAAGAAGGGGTGATGGATTTTATCAGAGCTTTTTCTGCATCTAATGATGTAATCGTGTTGTTTTTGTTTTTACATCTGTTGATGTATTTAATTATGTTTATGGTCTCATTGATGTTGAACCAGTCCTGCATCCTGGGGATGAAGCTTACTTGGTCATGGTGGATGATTTTTGATATGTGTTGTTGATCCAGTTTGCTAGAATCTTGTTGAGAATTTTAGTTAGCATCTATGTTCATCAAGGATATTGGCCTGTAGTTCTCTTTCTTTGTTGGCTCTTTACCTGGTTTGGGTATCAGTGTTTTGTTAGCTTCATAAAATGATTTAGGGAGAGTTCCATCTTTCTTGATTGCCTGGAATACTTTCAATAGAATTGGTATCAGCTCCTCCTTGTATAGAATTCTGCTGGAAAGCCATCTGGTCCAGGGGTTTTTTTTTGTTTGTTTTGTTTTTTTGTAGGTAGTTTTTCTTATGACAGAGTCAATTTCCTGGGTTGTTATTGGTCTATTTAGGGTCTCTATTTCTTCTTGTTTGAACCTGGGGAGGTTGTGTGATGTCGGAAAGTCCTCCATTTCATTTGGGTTTTTGAGTTTGTTACCATACAGGTGTACACAGTAATCTCTGATAATCTTTTGTATTTTTCAGGGTCAGTTGTGACTTCATCTTTTGCATTTCTGATTGTGTTTATTTGAGCTTTTTCTCTCTTTTTCTTGGTCAATCTAGCTAGGGGTTCATCAATCGTATTTATCCTCTCAAAAAAGCAGCTTTTGGTTTCATTGACTTTTTTTTTTTTATATTTTTGTCCTCTATGTCCCAAATTTGGGCTTTTATTTTGGTGATTCGGATTCTTCTACTGAAGTTAGGGTCTTGATGGTCTTGCTTTTCCAGCTTCCTCAGGTGATTTGTTAGGCTGTTAACTTGTGATCGCTCCATTTTCTTCATGTGTTTTTATAGAGATATGAATTCCTCTGTTAGTACTGCTTTCATGCCATCTCAGAGATTTTACTAGATGTTTCTTCATTTTCATTTGTTTCCAGGTATCTTTTAATCTCTGTTTTGATTTCCATGTTGACCCAGGAGTTGTTTAGCATCATGTTGTTGAGTGCCCATGTCTTTGTGGGTTTTGGGGAAAACTTGTTGGTGTTGATATTTATTTTTATTCCACTGTGGTCTGAGAAGGTGCATGGCAGAATTTTAATCTTATGGAATTTGTTTATACTTGATTTATGGCCAAGGATTTGGTCAATCTTAGTGTAAGTTCCATGTGGTGATGAGTAGAATGTATATTCCATGGTTTTTGGGTGGAGTGTTCTGCAGGTATTAATTAAGTCCATTTGGTCAAGAGTCACATTGAGGTTCCGGATCTCCTTGTTGACTTTTTATCTTGATGATCTGTCTAGGGTTGTAAGTGGAGTGTTTAAGTCCCCAGCTATGATAGTATTAGAGTCAATATCTTTCTTTAGTTTACCTAGAAGCTGCTTTATGAAAGTTGGTGCTCCTATGTTGGGTGCATATATGTTTGGGATTGATATTTCTTGTTGATGGATAGAACCTATCATCATTACGTTGACCTTCTGTGTCTTTTTAAATTTTTGATAGCTTAAAGGGTTTTTTGTCTGATATTAAGATCGTGTGTCCTGCTTTCTTTTGTCTTCCATTGGCCTGAAATGAGTCTGTCCAGATCACATTAGGTGCGTGTGTTTTATCTTCAGATAGGGAATCTCTGAAGGGTTTTTCTCAGAACAGTGATGTGATCATAAAGACTTTTTTTTAAACCATCTATCAGATGTAAGTTCTCATTGCAATTTAAATTTATTTCTTAGTGATTGAAGTTGAGCATTTCCCTATATGCTTATTTATTCAGGCTCCCCTTCTATAATTTGCCTATTTGTATAATTCTCCCTTTTTCATTTTCCTTTTTTCTCTCTCTCTCTATATATATTTTTTGGTTCTTTTCCAGGCTAATTTTTACCTGTTTTTCCCTACATTCTAAAAACTATTTTTTTCTCAGTCATGGATATTGAAATATGTCTTACCAGTTGTCACCCATTAATTTACTCTGATGTAGGTATTCACCTTTCAACAGCAGACCCCAAAAATGTTTTGAATGTATTTATATCCGTATTTTTCTTTATTGCATATATTTTGAGGATCCTGTTAAAAAAAAAACTCCCCCACCCAAGATCACAAAAAAATACATTTTTTCCTATGGCATTGCACTTTTATCTTTACATTTAGGCCTTTAATCCACCCAGAATCTAGTTCTAGATATGGTATGAGATGAGACTCCAACTTTATTTTTCTCCAGATAGTGACCATATTTTCCCAGGATTATTTTTCAAAAGTTCTGCCCTTTCCCTATTTCTACAAAGTGCCAAGTTCCCAAATGTAGATGGTCTATTTCTGGATGCTCTTCTGTTTCATTTGGGCCTATTTTATGCCTGAATTTATAATATAAGTCATATCTGGTAGTGTAAGTCTCCTTTCTTTGCTCCTTTTTTGCAAAAAAGTCTTAGTTATTCATGAAGCTTTATTAATCCATCTAACTTGTATAATCCATTTACTAAGTCCCCTAAAAATACTTTAGAATTTTAATAGAAGCTGCATTGAATTTATAGACTAATTAAGCAAGAATCAACAGTGTTATAACATTGTCATCCCATCCATAGCTCTTTATTCATTTCATCTCATTTTATATCCTTTCATAGAGTTTCCAATTTTTCTTCATAAAAGTCTTGAGACTTTTTTACTAAGTTAATTCCTAGAAAATTTATAGGTTTATGGAGCTTGGGGGTTTTTTGTTTTGTTTTGTTTTTCTTTTTTAATTGGTACTTTATTTTCTTTCACATTTTATAATGAGTCATTTATAGAGTAGAAGGTACTATTAATATAGATTTTGTACCTCCAAACCTTGCTAAACTTTTAATTCTCTTATTAGTTCTAATGCTTAATTTTTCTCTTGAGTTGACTATGCAAATTCTCATACCACAATCACAATTTTGTCTCTTCAATTCTGTATTTAGGTTATTGATTTAGGTTCAGCTGCATGTAACAGAGACCCAAACTAACAGTGGCTTAAAAAGATAGATAGCTGTGGATCTCCGGAGCCTGGGGGTGGGAGAAGGAGATGAAAATATCTCCTCATGTAAAAGTCAGGATTTAGGAAGTTGGAGCTTGATATTACAGTTCTACAGTCCCTGAGGGCCCAAGCTAGTACAGCAGCCTTAGTCTGTGTCCTCAGCCTCAGGTTCCAGTTTTGCTCTCAGCATCACATCCATGTTCCATGGACAAGCAAAGGAAACACTTCAGAAGCTGCACACACAGCTCCCATTGACAACTCACTAGCAAAAGCCTAACTTTAGATTTTGAAAAATCATCTATTAACTATTTATGTTACTGTATTATTTCATTGATTTCTGCTTTTACCGTTACTTCTTTTCCTCTTTCAAACTTATGTCATCCTAGTTTCTTGAATTGAAAGCTGAGCTCATGTATTTTCCATGTTTCTAGTTGTATTTAACACTATAAATTCCCTTCTTGCTATAGTTTTAGTTGCATCACACAAATACCACCATGCCCCACTTTATCACTCAATCCTAAAAATTTTGTGACTTCCCCTTGTGGTAGGGCAGTTTCTGACTTGGCTCCAATAATCCTACCTTCTGGTACTCCTGTGCTTATGTGATCCCTTCCCCGGAGTGAGGGCCAATCCTAGAGACTTGCTTCCAGAACTCGACAAAGGTGATGAGATGTTCATTCCAAGATTAGGTTACAAAAGGCTGTGATGCTCCTCTTACCACTAACCCCTCCCTTTACTTGCTCTGATGGAGCAAGCTGCCATGCTGGAGCAAGGAATTGAGGGGGTCTCTGGCCAATAGCCAGGGAGGAACTTAGGCCCTCAGTCCAACAGCCTGCAAGGTCCTGACACCTGCCAACAATGATGTGCACGGGTTGGGGAAAAGTTCCTTCTCCAATTGAGCTTTAAGACAACTGCAGCCTCAGCAGCCGCTTGACCTAAACCAGAGCATACAGCTACACTGCACCCGAATTTCTAGCCCACTGAAACTTGAGATAATATTTTGTTTCATGCCTCTACATTTTGGGTAAGTTTGGGGTAATTCATTACACAGCAATAGATGATTAATATAACCCTGTATCTTCTTTAGCCCAGAAATTAGTCAGTGGTATATTTTCAAGTTTCCAGTGTATGGGATTTGTCTGCAGTCTTCTGTATCAGTTTTCTCTTCCTGCTTTAACAAACTACCACAAGCTTAGTGACTTTAAAACAACCCAAATTATCTTACAGTTCTGGACACAGTTCTCTCTGTGCTAAAGTCAAGGTGTTGGGAGGGCTATCTTTTCCTTTCTAGAGACTCTAGGGGAAAATCTGCTTCCTTGCTCATTCAGGTGGCTGACAGAATTCAATCCCTTACTGAGGTAGGCCTGAAATCCCTGTTTCTTACTGGCTGTCAGCTGAGGGCCACTCCCTTACAATCTAGAAGCCAACTACGGTCCTTGGCTCATGGCCCCCACTTCTACCACCCTCAAAGCCAGCAATGGCAGGCTGGATCTTTCTCACATTCCACTTCTCTGACCATTCTTCCACAGACATGTCTTCCTCTGCCTGCAGCTGGGAAACGTTCTCCCCTTCAGGACTCATGTGATTAGACTGGGTACACTGGCGTCACCCAGGTTACTACAGTTGGTGAGAACCAACTCAAGGCCTTTAACTACAACCACTTTTGCCATGTGAAATAACATATTTTAGTTTCTGGGGATTTAGGTGTGGACATCTTTGCACAGCCAATTTTCTTGCTACCATACCTTTTGATGTTGATTTATAATTTTACTATATTTTCACCACAACATAAAGCTTACATGAAGTCATTTCTTTCAAGTTCACTGAGACTTTCTTTGTGACATAGATGTAGTGCATGAATAGTTTTGTGCCTATTCTGTGTATGCTCAGAAGAAGACATTCTGTATTTCTTGAATTAAAATTACATTTGTCTCTGCTAATCTGAGTTAGGTAATCACATTATTAAATCTTCTATGTGCTTGGTCATTGTCTTCTGCATAACTTAGCAGCTTTTGAGTATGTGTCAAATCTCCAACTAAAAGTCTTCTTTTTCTTTTGGAGTCAGAGTCTTACGCTGCCATCCAGGCAGTAGTGCAGTGGCACGATCACAGTCACTTGGTCACTGCAACCTTGACCTGCTGGGCTCAGGCAATCCCTCCACCTCAGCTTCCCAAGTAGCTGGAACTACAGGCATGTGCCACCACGTCCTGCTAATTTTTTGATTTATTGTAGAGATGAGGTCTTCCCAAGTTGCCCGGGCTGATCTCAAACCCCTGGGCTCAGGCAATCCTCTCGCCTCCGCCTCCCAAAGTGCTGGGATTACAGACATATGCCACCATGCCCAGCCTAACTATAATTCTTATCTATCGCTCATTTTAATACTATCACAAGTTGCTTATACATTTTAAGGGCATAATGTTGGGGCATGATCATGATATCTTGGTCTGTTGCTTCTTTTCTCAGCATGCAGCAACTTACTTTGTCTTTGGGTTTTTGCTGTTTTGTTTGCCATAAATTTATTTTGTCTGATACTAAGATTACTCCCTGAACTTTTTTGGTTCACATTGGACTGGTGTATTTCTTTTCATGTTTATTTGCAATTTGCTTATATCCTTTTCTTGGTAGATAATATGTTGCTGGATCTCAGGATTTACTTATTCAGCCTATCAGGGTCTCTGACTTTTGACGGTCGTTTTTCTATAGTGCTCCTTAAGACTAACTACTCCTTAGGTATTGACAGCTCTCTGGTAAAGAAGAAAGAGCCTAGACCTTACCTTGTGTTTCTCCCAGTGAGTTGGGGGTGGGTGTACAGAGAATCTCTATGTAGGCTTTCCAGGCTCAAGCAAAACCTGCCTGGGGACCCTCTGGAGTGAACAGTGGTAGAGGTTCTGATGGAGGTGGGGACTCATTCAATCTGTGCATTCATTTGTCTACTTAAGAGCCACTGGAGATCATAAGGTTTGGGGCAAGCCAAGTTCTGGGGCCAGCCATACAAGCCAAGGCTCGCTGTTACCCTGGGGAGCACCTCCCAGTTACCACTTGGTTGATCCAGGGCAATGTGAAAGAGAGACAAAACCCTGAGTAAAACCCAGTTCTTGTCTGTCCTGGCTTTGGTTTCCTCCCCTGCACAACCCAGACCCCCTGCCCAGGACCCAGCACACCCCTTCCTCCAAAGAACTTAGGCTCAGTTGCTGAGTGAAGCTTTGACCGCTATCAACCTCCTTGTCTCTTCTTGGGTATCTACAGGGTTGGAATCAGAAGAAGTTGTTGTTGGCTTCGTTGGCCAGAAGATGAATTCTGAATAGCCTGTAACAGAGATTTGCTTTCCTTGCAAGAAACTGTGTGACTATGGCCTATTAATCAACCAAATTTCAATTTTGAGCCTCTCTTAAAGTCAAGCTGGTGGGAAAACCCAGTCATTTATTTATTTAATAGGTGATATATTCACATGGTTCCAAAATTTAAAAATATATACATATGTATGTATATGTGGGTGTGGGTGTGTATAAAAAATGATACTGTGAAAATCTCCCTCCTACCTCCATACATAACCACTAATAATGGTTTCTTATGCATCTTTCCTGAGTTTCATTATACATATGTATTCACATATACATATATATACATATATATACACATATACATATATACATATACACACACAAACAAGGATAAGAATGTATTATATATATGTACACACACACACATTCCTATTTGCTTCCTTTTCCACAAAGAACAGCATAGGACACAACCTACTCAGCTGTAATTTATCTAACCATCTCCCATTGATAGACATTGAGGGTGTTTACAATCTTTTGCCACTACAAACAGTGCTACACTGAATGAAAGTTTAAACAATGGGGGGAACGTAGAAAATAGACAAAGTATTTCATTATGTTTCCCAATAATTTCTTTCCCCTGCTACTGTTTCTTCCTGCTGCATTTTTATCTTCCTAGAAGCCAAATGTTGATGTTTTATTGCAGTTTGCACATTGTTCAGGGTCATTTTAGTCACTGGAATTATACAATAAAATAGAAAAATGTACCTTTGTGAAAGTCCTGAAAGTTAACGATAACAACAACAAATCTCCCATTCATCCAGCGCCTTCTGCAGCCCCGAGTGCAGAGCTAGCAGGCTGATGGGAATTTTGCAAGCTCAACTCAGAGTGACCCGGTCAGAGGCGGACACTTCCCTCCTGTCACAGGAGCCTAAGAAGCATGGGGTGTGCCAGTCAGGCCACTCTTCACAGAGCTACTGAAAGTACACACAGTACATGAGAATTTTTTCCTCAATGTTCTTTAGCCTTCAAAAATCCATTTGTAGGTCGAACTCGGTGGCTCAGCCTGAATCCCAGCACTTTGGGAGGCCAAAGTGAGTGGATTGCCTGAGCCCGCAGGTTCGAGACCCACCTGGTCAACTTGGCAAGATCTTGTCTCTACAACAAATCAAAAATTAGCCGGGTGTGGTAGCACGTGCCTGCAGTTCTGGCTACTTGGATGGCTGAGGCGGAAGGATCGCTGGAGCCCAGCAGGTCGAGGCTGCGGTGGCTGGGAGCAGCCACTGCACTCCAGGCTGGGCGACAGAGTGAGACTCCAACTCAAAAAAAAAAAAAATCCATTTGTGTATGTACTCAAAAGAAATGAAAGCAGGGACTCCATGAAATTACTTATACACTGTTGTTCAAAACAGCATTATTCACAGGAGCCAAGGAGTGGAGGCAACCCAAATGTCCATTGACTGCTGAATAAACAAAATTTGGTGTATACATGTAATGGAATATTCTTCAGCCTTAGCAAGAAGGGAAATTCTGACACATGCTACCACATGAATCTATCTTGAGGACATTATGCTAAATAAAATGTCAGTCACAAAATGACACTTGCTGCAAAATCCCACTTACATGAGGTAACTACAATAGTCAAACTCAGAGACAGAAGAAAATGGTGACTGCCAGGAGCTAGGGTAAGGGGAGAAGGGGATAATGGGTATGCAGTTTCAGTTTTGCAAAATGAAAAGAGTTCTAGAGACAGATGATGGTGATGGCTACACAACTGTCAGCATGTACTTAAAGCCACTGGATTGTACAGTTGAAAAGTATTAGCCGGGCTCGATGACTCAGCCTGTAATCCCGCGCCTTTGGGAGGCTGAGGTGAGTGGATGGCCTGAGCCTGCGGGTTCGAGACCCGCCTGGGCAACTTGGCGAGACCTCATCTCTACAATAAATCAAAAATGAGCCAGGCGTGGTAGCGCACACCTGTAGTTCCAGCTACTCGGAAGGCTGAGGCGGAAGGATTGCCGGAGCCCAGCAGGTCGAGGCTGCGGTGGCCAGGGCGGCCACTGCACTCCAGTCTGGGCGACAGAGTGAGACTCCAACTCAAAAAAAAAAAAGAAAAGAAAAGAAAATTATTAAGATGGTAAATTTTATGTTACATGTATTTTACCACAATTTTTTAAAAGTTTTAACAGTGTGAAAAATAAACAAACATCGGCTGCCCTTTGGTTGATGTCAGTCTTTCTGTGTAAGTAGTTGTATGCAGAGCCTTTTTTGATCAAATAATTTTTCTCCAAGATTCATTTCTCATAATCAGTGAAGAGAGTTGTATAGAAAAGAGCTCACCATGAAGATGATATTAGTAAAAATGCACATTCATATTAATCAAGCCCCCACTGAGTAGGGGACTAAGTTAAGCTCCTTACTTTACCTCTTTGAATCCTTATTAAAGCTCTGCAAGGTCAACACTGTCTGCATTTTACAGATGAGAAAACTCATGTTCAGCAAGTCCAAGAAAAACAGCTGAAAACTATCAGCACTAATAAGCGAAAGGTCAGGTAGACACACATGCAACAAATAAGAAGTAATCAATACTTTCTTAGGTACTAACAATAGCCAATTGGAAATTGTTTTTTAAAAATTCCACTCACAACAACAACCAAAATTACAAAATACTGGGAAAGGACTGCAAAAATCTATGGAAGAAATATGGGGGGGGCACACTTAATCAATAAGGGTACCTGGTCTCAAACCAGGTGACATGGGGACCAAAATGAGGCCCAAACCTTACCTGTACTATGACCATTTGTATACCAAACCCTGAATTGTACCCCACATCTTTAAAATAAAAAATTTTTTTTAAAAAGAACTAAAAGCAGATCTACCATTTGATCCAGCAATCCCTACTACTGGGATCTTCCCAAAGGAACAGAGGTTGTATACAAAAAAGACACCTGCACCTGTGTGTTCACTGCAGCACAATTCACAATTGCAAAGACGTGGACGCAACCTAAATGCCCATTAACTGATCAGTGAATAATGAAAATGTGGTATATATACACTGTGGAATACTATTCAGCTACCAAAAAGAATGAAATAATGTCTTGTCTTGAATGGAATTGGAGAACATCATCCTAAGTGAACTAACTCAGAAACAGAAAACCAAACACAGCATGTCTCACTTATAAGTGAGAGCTAAACTAAGGATCTGCAAAGTCATAGAGAATAGCAGAATGGACACCAGAGACAGAAGGGGAAGGGGAGAAGGGATGGAGGGACAAAAAAATCACTTATTAAGTGCAATGTGCACAGGTGGGGATGGTAGGTACTCTTAAAGCCCAGCTGTAAAACTATTTGTACCCCTTAAGCCTATTGAAATAAAGAAAAAAACTTTAAAGAGAGAAAAAAAGAAATATAAGTAGCAGAGGGATTAGGACAAAAGAGAGGGAGAAAATACACTTTTTACCTGTTACATTTCCATAGAGCTAGAATTTTTCTAACAATTATTTTTATAACAACAAAAAAACTCAGTATAAAAGTGGGGTTAAGAAAATTGTCCAGAGTCAGGATTTGAAAGCAAATCAGTCTAAGGCCATTCCTTTGTGTTTTGCCCTCCTAGAATCTACCCAGGATGACTGCTGACTTCTGCCATGTTTTATCCCAAGAAAACAGACAAGCAGGACGTTTTTGGATCACAAAGCCAAAAGGAAAAGGCTCAATTAGATTCTAGCCTCAACAGGGAGACATTCTGGGGGTTTCCTGCTTTTGCAGGTTTTTTGCTTTGTTTGAATGTATTTATTTTCATCAAAATAAAAACACAAAATCCAAACTTCCTGGGGGACTCTGGCATGCAGTACTTGGACTCCAGAGTGAACAATGTCATTAGAAAATGTTCCCTGATTTAGGAACTTTCCAAGCTAGGGTGACTTATGTGGCACCTGGGGCAAGGTTGGGGGCTGTACTCTATGTGAGTGGCACCTCTTGGGCCACCTGACAAGAGCTATTGCTCTCGGCTCAATTTCCTGTCCCATTTCCCCTGCATCTTGTTCCATGTCACAGCCCCCAAGAACTGGCCCTTTGGCTTGGACCCAGTTTCCCCCCTACGTGCGACCCTTCATTAATACTGTCCACCTTCATGACTTCTGCTTCACCTTAGCACACTGAGCCTTGGAGCTCTGAACCTTCCCAGTGACGGACCAGATCCAGGGACTCACACCAGGGTCCTAGCTTCAGTCTTCCACTTTTTGAGAGAGGGGTCTAGGCAATTTCCTAAGAGAGGCTCAGAAAAAAACAGCGCCTGCCTTTCTGGGGGAGTGCATTCCCTGGGAGAATCGGTCTCATTCCACTCCAGTATCCTCCCCATCCTGTGCCCTTCACAGGCCCCACAGCCATCCACAATGGCCCAGAACTCCCAGAAAACTAACATTGTTGTCTCTCTCTTTCTCCCCCTCCATCCCCCTTCTTTCTCTGTCTCTGTCTCTGTTTGTCTCTGTTTCTTTCTCTTGCCCATCAGGCAAGCACATCTCTGGTATAAATTCATTTTCTATACAGCAGATTCCTCCCTACAGTTGAGTTTCTCTGATAATATAATAACAAACATTTGTAAAACACTCTTGCATTCCTTGTTTCATTTGGCCCTTTCATGTGATCTTCCTGGATGGGCAATCTACACAATAACACAAAACAATACCTAGCATTCTTGAGTGCTGTGTTCCAGTGCTAATAAGCACTTTATTTAAGCCTGAAACCTTCCTCTGAGTTTATTAGTATCCCCATTTTACAAATGAGGACAATAATGCTCAGAGATGTTAAGTAACTTTCCAAAGGTCACATAGCTAGTAAACAAGGCAGGTGGAATTCGAAGCCAGGTCTACAGACTTCAGAGTTCTTCCTGTTATACCGTGGCTCCAATCGACATGGTGATAGTCATTACAAATGCCAATGCACAGTGAAAGGGGAAATAGAAAAAGTTATAAAAAATGAATTCACACACTGCTGGTGGGAATGCAAACTAGTGCAACCTCTTTGGAAGACAGTGTGGTGATTTCCAAAAGGATTAGAAATTGACCTTCCGTATGACCCAGAAATCTCCCTATTGGAAATATACCCAGAACTCAAATCTTTCTACAAAAAAGATACCTGCACACGCATGTTTATTGTAGCACTATTCACAATAGCAAAAACATGGAACCAACCGTGCTGTCCATTGAAACTGGACTGCATTAAAAATATGTGGTGCATATGAACAGTGGAATATTATGCAACCATAAAGAAGGACAAACATATGGACTTTGCAGCAACTTGGATGGATTTAGAGCCTACCATACTCAGTGATCTCTCACAGAAACAAAGATTAGAGTACCATATGGTCTCACTCATAAGTGAACCTTGAATTATCATAATACTATAAGGGATTGGCAGTAGTGGGAAACTGCCAGGGGAGAGAAGGTGAGATGGGCAGTTGAGGGAAACTGCCAGGAGCAGGGAGGCACACCTCATCAACAAGGGTACCTGCATAACGAACATTTGTATACCTAACCCTGAATTGTATCCCACATCTTTAAAATTAAAAATTAAAAAAATGAATTCAGAAGCATATAAATCTCGGCAAATGGCCCTACCCTTATCCCTGAAACTGGGGAAGTCTCTGTATTACAATGACTGATACCATTTATTCAGCATCTACTCTGTGCCGGCCCTGAGGGCATGTGTAATTTCTCTTACTAGATGTGTGATCTTAATCAAGTCTCCTGACTTTCCCTACTCCTGATTTTGTCCTGTGAAACAACATGGCAATGCCTACTTATGTGGCTGTTTTGAGAGTTAAGCATGACTTTCTTACTCAGCACTGGGAGGAGCAGTGTTCATTACTGTTGAGACAATTATGGTCAAGGTCAGAAAACACCCCACACACCCAGAAGCATCCCTCATTCTAGGCAGCTGCCACTTCTCCATAGCACAGGATCATCTCTGAACTGGAAGAGACAAGGGCGATGCTTAGGTGAGATTCCATCACATTTGGGGTGGAAGAACACAGTCCAAACAACCAAAATTTTGTTTTATTCCTTTTTAAATTTTTTGAACATGAGCCTCTCCAAAAACATTAAAGGGGATTTAATCCATAACATCCAGTAATATTTCTCACATCCCCTTCTCTTACCACCCTAGTTTCTCCAAAGCTCCTCAGTAGAACCCTCCTCCTGAGACACTTCCTCTACCCCCAGTCCTTGAAGCCCCCCACTTTATGAGCTATATTGACTTGGCCTTCCTTCCCCTCTTTCTGTTCTGGTTTTTCTCTGCCCAACCTTGGAGTCTTCTTTGATTCCTTTCTTTCTCTCCCACCCCAAACCCAATGGAACAGAAAATTTTCTGGCCTCCACTTTCCTACTAGGTCCAGAATCCAACCACTCCTTCCTGCTACCATGGAGGTCCAGGCCACCATCATCTCTCACTTGGACTCCTAAAAGGGCCTCCTCTGTGCTCTTACAGCTCCCAACCTTGCCCTGTAGCAGATGCTGAAATGTGCCGCCCTGGTCCACCCTTCAGACCAAGGTACTAATTTCCCTAGCTGCCAGAAGTGTCTCCTGCCAGTGGCTCTCAGGAATTGCCCTCTGAAGAAAGCTACCTGGCTGGAGCTCATGCCCCTTTCTGGGAGCAGCCGCATATTATGAGTGCTCCATGCAGGGGTGTCAAGTCCAGGTCCCTTGCTTCCATTCAGGACATCTCTGAAAGGTCATCTCGTTGAGCCACTGCCTAATTCTGCCTCCTCACTTCCCTACAGATGTGGATCCCAAGGGCACACCCCAACATACTCCCTGCACACTTTCCTCCCTCTCCGACTGTTTCTAGGGAAATCCAACCCATGATACCCCCTGGTGTCCTTTCTTACCCAAGCAGCCAGAAAGATCTATTAAAACACAAATCCAGCTGGACACTATGGCTCACACCTGTGATCCCAGTACTTTGGGAGGCCAAAGCGGTAGCATTGCTTGAGCCCGAGTTTAAGACCAGCCTAGGCTCTATAGCAGGACCCTTCATCCCTACAAAAAAATTTTTTTGAAAATTAGCCAGGAATGGTGGCACACACCTGAAGTACCAGCTTCTTAGGAGGCTGAGGCAGAAGGATGGCCTTAGCCCAAGAGGTCTAGGCTGTGGTGAGCTATGATTGTGCCACTGCACTCCAGCTCAGGTGACAGAGTAAGACTCTGACTCAAAAACAAACAAAAAAGAACAAAAAACCCTACAAATGCCATCATGTCACACCTTGCTGAAATCTCTCCAGTGGCTCCTCATTTCTCTCAGGGTAAAGTCAAAGTCCTAATAATGGCTCCAAGGCTCTGAACAACCTGCCCATGGCTCCTCTCTCCTTTGCTTCCTCCCCACTGCCTCCCCAGCCTCTTTGACTCACTGGGCATAATCTCAACTTTGAACTTGTGCTCCCACTTTTTATTGTCTGCCTCAGAGCCCTCCGCATGGCTCATGCCCTCACCTCTATGTGGTCTCTGCTCAAATGTCACCTGTGCACAGGCCAAGCATGACCACCCTCTTCAGGTCAAAAAATCCCTCCCGGTTGTCAGTCTCCCTCAGCCTGCTTTATTTTTTCCATAACATTGATCACACTCTAGCACACCACAAATCTCCACATGTCATTTCTTCCGGGCAAAGTTTATTGGCTACCTTTCTTCCTACTGGAATGTAAGCTCACAAAAGGGAACTCCATATTGTTCACTGTCACAACCCAACTGCCTACAAAGGAGCCTGACTAATAATAGGCTTGCAGTAAATCTTTGCAGAATGGATGAATGAATGAATACAAACCTGCATCAAAAAATCCTAGACACTCCTCAAAGGGCAATAGCAGTGCTTTCTTTTTTTAAATTTTTTTATTATAATTATTTTTATTTTTATTTTTTATGTTTTTGAGTTGGAGTCTCACTCTGTTGCCCAGACTGGAGTGCAGTGGCCACTCCCGGCCACCGCAGCCTCGACCTGCTGGGCTCCGGCGATCCTTCCGCCTCAGCCTTCTGAGTAGCCAGAATTACAGGCATGCGCTACCACGCCTGGCTGATTTTTTTGATTTATTGTAGAGATGAGGTCTCGCTGCCCAGGCGGGTCTCAAACCCGCGGGCTCAGGCAATCCACTCATCTCAGCGATTATTTTTATTTTAAAGATGTGGGGTACAATTCAGGGTTAGGTACATACCCATGCCTATAAATTCTTTCGCAGTAACTTTTATCCTGTAAGTCTATTTTGAGTCATCTGCCTTAGAGCAGAAGCCTACCTTATAAGGTGAAGACTGCAACCAATATTAGTGTCCAAATTTACCCACATGTTAAAACCATGTTTCTACTTATGGAAAAAAGAAATGATGTCCTTGGCCCAAAGTAAAGGCTTCTCCAGGTAGACATGAGGATTGGATGAGACCATGCATGGCAATGGCTTTGTCCAGGGCCTGGAGCATAGTGCATGCTTTATGAAAGGCAGACTCGGCTGTTTCTTTTTTTTCCTGAATGCTACTCAGTGCTAGCCCAGGTAAAGACAAAGTATCAGACAGGTTGGTGCCAATGGTGATTGGATTTATAAAATCTTTGATATTAGATGAATATTTTATTACCCAATTTTATGCAATGTAGTTATAATTACAATTTAAATTTTATAAATATATATTTACCTAAGGAGAAGAAAGAATACAATGAGTACGATAAATTGGAGTAAAATACCTATGTGCATAGAATAAAAAATTTATATGAGTATACGAAAAAAATCCATTAGCCAAGAAGTAACAGGTTAACACACAGTTGAATCAGGAATAAAAGATTCCACTAATGGAAACCATTATAAAATAATTTTCTGATAGAGAAAATGGTGCATTTTATACATTAATTTTTTAAAAGGCAGAAATAGGAATCAAACTTAAATTGGGTCAGAGTAGTTAGCTTTTCTTATGAGGAGAAAAATCCCTTAACCAATTCAGGTGATTTATTTGATCCTATCGGTGTCTGACTTTTCTAGCTCTTAGGAAACTTTTCAAACTTAATGTTCACTTCTTCCTTTGAAGGGTGAAGTTCACCAACTCTTGTACATACTTAAAGAGATTAATTTTTAAGCTCTCTCCTCTGATATAAAATGTACACCATCTCCTCTCCTTTCATGTTCAGCTCCCACTGGAGCAAACCAAGCATAGAAGTTTGAAGAAGCCCTGGCTATTATTAAGGGAGAAATGTGTGGCTGCTGATGAGAAATAGGTCAGGGAGATTTAAAAATAAGCCCATCCATTAATTGTTTTCCATATGTCACACACTTTATATCCATGGGCTCATTTAAATCTCATAACAACCCTAAAAAAGTAAGTAATATTATAATCCTTCATGTACATTTTAGGGCACAAAAGCTTTGAGAGGTGAGGCAGCTAATCCAAGATTACATGATGAGTTAAGTGGTGGAGTGAGAACTTGACCAGTCACAGGCAGTCAGTCTCAGGCCTGTGCTCTTAGTCACTAACCTACACTCCATCCAACTTCTCAGTGACATGACACAAGCGGAAGACCTGTTGGGGTAGCTGAGGCATTGGTACTGAGTGTTTTTCCCCTGGAATTATAGACAAAGGTACACTGAGAACACCAGCTCTGGGTACACAGAAACCTTACTAGGGGCAAAAGCTGATCCTTGGAAAATGTTCCCCAGGGATGTGACTGGTAAGAATTCTAAAGGCAAAGCTGTGAAAGCAATTGTGGAAATTCACAGCAATGGTGCTTGCCCGTTTCTGGGAAGGTCTGTTCAGTAAAAGACACTCCTGTCAAGTAGTGATTTAAGTAGTAATTAAACTGACCAGCATTTGACAAGGATATGCCTATTCTCTGCCCTCTTTGCCTTCAAGGATTCCACTTACACATGTGTTAGACCTTTTACAATATTCCATATGTCTCTCATACGGCTTCCTGTGTTCCCTTCTATCCTTTTCCTCTCTGTGCTTCAGTCTATTTCTTTCTGAGCTACCTCCTAATCTATTATTCCTCTCTTCAACTGTATCTTATCTGTTGTGAAACTCACTACTGAATTCTCATATTCTGTTGTTACATATTTCAGTTCTAAAATTTCCATTCAGCTCTTTTTATGTCTCCAGTTCTTTACAAGAAGTGTCAAAATTGTCATCTAACTTCTTGATGATATTAATCCTCTACTTTATAGTCTGTGTCTAATACCTTCAATGTCTGGGTCTACTGTAGGTCTGTTTATTGTGTTTTTCTTTTGACTTTCAGTCATGTAGATAGGGCACTGTGTATGAAAAACTATTGATCCGGGTGACATTATCCTTTCTTGCAAAAAAGATGTGTTTTGCTTCTTCTTACAGGCAATTCAGATAGTAGATCACCTTGATATGATCAAGCATCAAATTAATCTAAATCTGGGCTTTAGTCTTGTGAGAGTTGCTCTATTTTTGGTTCATCCCTATCTGAAGGAATAGACTATCAGAAGTCCAAACTGAAATTCTGAGGCATCTACCAGAGTCCTTCTTCCTTGATGTGACCTGAAATAAAATTTTTGTCTTCTCAGTCTGCAAGAGAACCAGAAGCTCTACTCTTACCTTCTTAGCCTCTCAGTTGCCACTTTCTGCTTTGGCTGTTACTGCAAGGGGAAAAGGAGAACTAAATGCCAGACTTACTTTTCTGTGCTTCCTTTCTCTCTGAGATCTCGGCCCCTCATGTCCCTACTTCCTTGGTAGGTCTCTGCTACCTTCAAACATATTTTCCCCCCTATATTATATCTTCTAGTTGTTTTTAGTGGGAGGGCTGGTGTACAATAAGCTAGTCCACCAACACTGAAGTAGAAACTCCTCATAGCATTGCAAGTGAAAAAATGTGGTGAGTTGGGCATTAATTATTGGGTGGGGGGGGAGTCAACAAGGAAACAGGTTCCTGGAAGACAAGATTTCTTGGTAAGGGGAAACACTGGATAGACTACTCTGATCTCTCCCTTCTCCTCTCATATGCATAATTTGGGTTTAAGAGCTTTTAGAAAATAAATTAGAGAATCTAAACAGATTTGTGGGGCAATGATACTATAGCCAATAATTATGCTTTCTGGCAAATTTCATTTTTAAAAAAGAGCAAAAAAATACTGCAAAAGAGATTTAAAATATTGCTAATGGTAGCTACATCAATCGACCAAATGCTAAAGTAAGATATATGCATCTGAATGGAAAGAATTATAATACAAATCATGTATACAGCATAAACAAGATAATTCAAAACTTTCCAAAATAGGCCATTCCAGAAGATTCCAAATGGTTCAGAAACTAGACCATTAAGTTTGCATGACCATGTGTGCAAGACACATTTATATGGTCAAACCAGTTTGTTGAGCCAGATACAAAATATTGCCTTTTGATAAACTCTCTCATTCTAGTTGAATCAGACTTGAAAGTCCCATTACATGTTTTAAATGGTCACTGTGTTCTAACAAAACGCGTTACAGAATTCACATTTCCCATAACTGTCTTATTTTTTTTATTTTTTTTCCCTCAAGTTTGGTTCTTTAGTAGAATTAATTTTTTGCTGAAAAATATAAAAATCACTTTCCTATCTAGCTAAGTAAGGTCTAAATCTACATTGTGGATACCATCGCTGTCAATCTGGGGACAGAATCTTAGGGGTAATGAGCCTTCAAAGAGGGTGTACAAAGACTCAAAATCAAGTGAAGAAAGTGTCATTTCCTTAGCAACTTCCCATTTCACTTGGCCTCAGACAAATCTTACTAGTTCAGTATAAATTGAATTTAAAAACTAACTCAGCTGTTCACAAAGCATTCTCTGAAAAGTTCATCAAAAGGTGAATCTGCCAGGCGTGGTGGCTCAAGCCTGTAATCCCACTTTGGGAGGCCAAGGTGAGAGGATTGCCTGAGCCCAGGGTTCGAGGCCAGCCTGGGCAACTTGGTGAGACCGCATCTCTACAATAAAGAAAAATAAAATTAGCCAGGGTGTGGTGGCACCTGTAGTTCTAGCTACTTGGAAGGCTGAGGTGGAAAGATTGCCTGAACCCAGACCGTTGAGGCTGCAGTGACTGATTCAAAAGAAAAAAAGTTAATCTATCAATCAACCTATCTATTCTTCTATCCATACACACACAGATACACACATACACATACAATTGGAAAACTGAAAATAATCCAAAAATTTTAAAAAAGGGGGTTGGTAAGGTAGAAATTGATTGTATAGAAGATTTTTTTAAATAACATAGAAAAAATCAAGTTCCAGTAAATGAAAAAAGCAAGTTCCAAACAATTTCTGTAAGAAAAAATGCAGAATGGTGAGGGCAGAATGTGTGATTTTTTTTTTTCATTTATGCTTTTTTGAATTTTCCACATTTTCTTTTTTTTTTCTTCTTCTTTTTTTTTTTTTTTTTTTTTTGTGTGTAAGCACCTCACTCTGTTGCCCAGGCTGGAGTGCACTGGCATGCTCAAGGCCACTGCAGCCTTGACCTGCTGGGCTCAGGTGATCCTTCCTCCTCAACCTTCCAATAGCTGGAACCACAGGCTCGTGCCACCACGCCCCACTAATGTTTGGATTTACTGTAGAGACAAGGTCTCGACAAGTTGCCCAGGCTGGTCTCGAACCCCTGGACTCAGGCAATCCTCTTGCCTCTGCCTCCCAAAGTTCTGGGATTACAGACGTGAGCCACCACGCCTGGCCACATTTTCCAAACTTTCTAATCTGACATAGAGCCAAGAGCCATTTCCTATTCACACGTTAGGACCTATCATGGGTAAACAATATATTGATAAGCAATATATTCCCACAGAGAAGCAAAATAGTGCCACAGAAAGAGGACTGGGCCTAGGGCAGGAAGACCTGAGTGCAAGTCCCACTGTTATCGTTCCCTCTGAGTCACTCTGGACAAGTTGCATCACTTCTGACAACCTCAGCGCTCCCATTTATGAAGATGGAGATCATCTAAGTATGTAAGGTGATGTATATGTCAATTAGCTTGAGTTGGCCATCTCATAACCTGTACATTTTCAGAACATCAAGTTGTACACCATAAAAATACACAACTTTTATTTGTTAATTAAAAAAAACTGCCGGGCTCGGTGGCT
Source organism: Carlito syrichta (assembly GCF_000164805.1). Taxonomy (NCBI): domain Eukaryota; kingdom Metazoa; phylum Chordata; class Mammalia; order Primates; family Tarsiidae; genus Carlito; species Carlito syrichta. Next base: position 61,542 of record NW_007251341.1, on the reverse strand, counting down.
CAGCTTGTAATCCCACGCTTTGGGAGGCTGAGGTGAATGGATTGCCTGAGCCCACGGGTTCGAGACCCACCTGGGCAGCTTGGCGAGACCTCATCTCTACAATAAATCAAAAAATTAGCCGTGTGTGGTAGCGCACACCTGTAGTTCCAGCTACTCGGAAGGCTGAGGTGGAAGGATCACCGGAGCCCAGAAGGTCGAGGCTGTGGTGGCCGGGAGCGGCCACTGCACTCCAGTCTGGGCGGCAGAGTGAGACTCCAACTTAAAAAAAAAAAATTTTTTTAAATGAAAATAGGCTGGGCATGGTGGTTCATATCTGTAATCCCAGTACTTTGGGAGGCAGGGATAAGGGGATTGCCTGGGTCCAGGAGTTAGAGACCAGCCTGGGCAACATGGTGAGACCTTGTCTCTACAATAAATCAAAAAATTAGCTGGGTGTGTGGTGCATGCCTGTAGTCTCAGCTACTTGGAAGGCTAAGGTGGAAGGATTGTCTGAGCCCAGCAGGTCAAGGCTGTCGTGGCCATGATCATGCCACTGCACTCCAGCCTGGGCAACAGAGTAAAACTCCAACAACAACAAGAGAGGTCTTTGTCCCTGTCTTGACTTCCTCCCCTAAAAAGCATAAAGATTAAATAAAGTCCATGAAAGTTATCTGCAAAATGCAAGCATGATTCAGTGAAAGGAATAATCAGTAACTACTAAGGATGCTCTTAAAGTGTTCATGGATTTATGACTCCAACTTCTAAAGTTAAAGGTTCTATATTTTACATTAAATAAAATAGTCATTATTACCACGCACCTGTTCCCTCAAATGTGAACGAGAGACCTGCACAGGTAGCACCAGTCAAGAAAGAAAAAACAAGATGTTTACGAAAACAATGGCACTGAAGAAACAGTTATTCCAGGCCCCCAGTGGCATGTTATCAACAGCAGAAAAGACAAAGTAAGAATGTTGGGGGAGATGTCCACAAAGGAAAGACAAGATAATCTGTTTTAAATGACCACATATTTCTCTCCCTTCCAAACTCCCTAAAAACAGAATCTTGATCAACATGCTGCAAGATTTTGTCTAAACGTTGGGAAAACATAAGAAAAGACAAAATAAAGCTTTGGATCTTCATCTCCTTTTTAAATTTTTGCCTTCTCTATTCTGACCACAATTCAACCACTCCATCATTGTATGATCTTAGACAAGTAACTCAACTTTTCTGATCTGTATCCTAATCTGTAAAATGTCTGTGCTATTCCTGTACCATAAGCAAAACATCAACATGACAGATGATGCTGTTAATCAGTTTTGGACACAAAGTGGACACAAATGGACTTGGACTCAAGAAACTGGGTCTCTAGTTCTTTGTCATTAGTTACAACTGTGACGACCTCCCCATGCCCCCCTCCCCGCTACACACACACACAGATCACCTGACAAGGGTCAGGAGGATTCCTGAGCTCGCACTCCAGCCAGGGTTCAAACTATGCATGTCTACTCTTCTTCAGACTGAACTGTTAACATATAAGTGACTACCTGTTATTTCAGTGGAGCTCTGCCCTACAATGCTGCTTCTGTCTCCCTGCTGACTTTATACAGATGGTGCTGCCAATGTCAGTGATGCACTTGGGTTATTTTTCTAGTTACAGAAATAAATAGGTTTGAACTTAACTCTCCATGGATTTTTATTGTCTGATTAGGCACTTGTGACCAAGACTAGAAATCTGTGACATTTCAAGTCACCTCCCTCCATTTCCAAACTGAACCATATTACTTTGTTTAACCACAATGAACATGTTTCCAGGTTCCACTCTATAAACTTCCATGATGAGTAATTTGGCATATATAAATCTTTGTCAGTTTTTTTCTAAAGTCTCTATTTATAAAAGTTTAATTACCAAACTAAAAGGTACAGGTGATTTTAAGACCCCTGATACATATTACACCAAATGATTTTCTGGAAAAGAAGTACCAATGGATACTCCCACCAGCAATGTAAGAGACCACCCATCTTTTTTTTTTTAATTTGTCAATATGAACAGTTAATATATACATATGTGTATATATTTTTATTTGCACTTTTGAAACTAGTAGTAAGCATGAACATTTTCTTTCAAGTTTAGTAATTTTTTTCCTACTGAAATGTTTATGTCCTTTATGTATTCTTTAAGTTGCTGAAAGTATACCATAAGAAAATCTGTGAAGTGGCTGGGCAAAGTGGCTCATGTCTGTAATACCAGCACTTTGGGAGCAGAGGTGAAAGGATTGTTGCTTGAGCCCAGGAGTTTGAGACAACATAGTGAGACCTCGTCTCTAAAAAAAAAAAAAAAAATTAATTTGGCATGGTGGCACATGCCTATGGTACCAGCTACCCGGGAGTCTGATGTGGAAGAACCACCTGAGCCCAGGAGGTGGAGTCCGCTGTGAGTCGTGATCATGCCATTGCACTCCAGCCTGGACGACAAAGTGAGACTCTAATGAAAAAGAAGTAACCACTTTAAAGCTGGCTGGGATTTATACTATGCAAACCTAAACATCTATAAAATAAAAATGTATTTTTTTCCCTTTGGGGCCTGACAAATGGGAATTTAGTTCCAGTTTACTGTACAAAATCCCCCTTGCAATTCAAGAAAACTTTCCAGAACTTTAAGATATGCCAAGGAGTAGAATGTTGATGTTCTGCTCTCAGCAGCGAAGAAATCAGTGACAGAGATGACCCTATGACTCTAAAATCCAGCCACCATATACCAATATATGGATTTATTTGCATATAGGAAGCACATGTTGGACTACAGAGATGCCCAAGGATTCAGAAACTTTACTCTTAACATGTTTCTTCTAGAAGAGACTTACATTTTTCTTATTGAGTCTCAAAATTATCAATTCAAAACTCATTATATTCGACAACAGCTGAGGTTAAAAGACTATCATTTCCAGTTAACAAAATTGTTGTCATTATATAGAGACCAAAACTCCACAGAACCCAAGCAATAAAAAGTGATGACAGAGGGAGAGTCATTCTTACAAGCCTGCTCTGGGGTTCTGGGCTTGTCTCCCCTTTCATGTTCTTTGAGGGTAAAGACTGGAATGAATAACCCAGTTTGATTCCTTCAGAGGAAGCAGAAGCCAAACCCAGAAGAGAGACTGGAAAAAAAGACTAGGGAGGACAGGAAATTCCAACCAAAGGAAATCAGATCTCCTCCTCCTATAGCACAGGAAGCTGGGAAGACTTGGAGAAGGATGAGCCAGATGGATGGAGGCTTCAAGATGGATGGCAGCCATGGATCTCACGAGGGCATCACAGCCACCTGAGCTGAGGAAAAACCAGAGTGATGAAGTGAGAGTGGAGAAGGACCAACTCAGGAGAAAACAAAGCCTGGCAGCAACCACTATGAAACTCAAGGTAGATACACAGACTGTACACTTTCTATGCTCCGTTTTGAGGACAAATAGAGCATCTTGCATGTATTCCTCCCTTTTCATTTCAAAGGGTAACTACCCTTTACAAACATCTGGATCCTGCTTATTTTACCATTATTATTGTTGTTGTTTTAGAGAAGAGGTCTCACTCTGTCACCCAAGCTAGAGTGCAATGGTGCGTCATAGCTCACTGTAGCCTCAAACTCCTGGGCTCAAGTGATCCTCCTGCCTTGGCCTCCTAAGTAGCTAGGTCTACAGGTGTGTGCTTATCAAGCCCAGCTAATCTTTTTTTTTTTCTTATTTTTTTGTAGAGATAGGGTATATCTATGTTGCCAAAGCTGGTCTCAAACTCCTGGCTCAAACAATCCTTTCCCCTCAGACTTCCAAAACTGGGATTACAGATGTGAGCTACTGTGCCCAGCCTAGATACTGTTTAAAACATATTAGGGAACAAGGTCTTTACCCCCACATTACCAAAAAAAAAAAAGAAAAGGGCCAGCTCAGTGGCTCAGCCTGTGATCCCAGCACTTTGGGATGCCGAGGCAAGTGGATTGCCTGAGTCCACAGGTTCGAGACCGGCCCAGGCAACTTGGCGACACCTTGTCTCTACGATAAATTTTTTTTTTTAATTAGCCGGGCATGGTAGTGTGCACCTGTAGTTCCGGCTACCTGGAAGGCTGAGGTGGAAGGATAGCCAAAGCCCAGTAGGTTGACTCTGGGGTGGCTATGAGCGTGCCACTGGACTCCAGTCTGGGCGACAGAGGAGTGAGACTCCAACTCAAAGATAAAAATAAAAAAAGGACTTCAGGCAAAAACAACAAAGCCAATATATAATCCACATATACTAAAACCTCCTTTTTTTTCAAAGGTATCTTTTGGGTTTTTGCTTGTGCAAAAAATAATTAATGGGCTTTGACTGCCTAAGTGTTTGCAAAAAGAGGCAGGCAATTAGCAAGTACATGAAGAGACATCTTTCAAGAGTAGAGGTGTCCCTTTATTTTTGAGGGACAAGCACACTTTATTCTGCCCTGCCACTAATTGTATGGCTCTTGGGCAAGATGATTAGCACCTATGAGCTTTGGTTCTCTCATCTATAAAATGGGGAGAATGACAACTACCTCAGGGAGGCTTTTGTAATGACTCCACACAAGAGCTAGAGCTTGAACAGTGCCCAAAACGCAGTCAATACCCAAAAAGCCCAAGTTCTCCTCCCCAGCTGATTTCCATGAGGTAGCAGTCAGAGAACTACAACAGCCTCGTTCACCGGAAGTTGCTCCGGGAATCAGAAGTGCTCTTCAAAACAGTTTACGACTCCTGACTAATAAATCATGCTGAAAATGAAACAAAGGGGCCTCAGAGAAACTGCTGGGCACAGGTTTTGAGGGGCGCAGGAGGGGCATGTCTTAGCTGGTAGCAGGCACTTTGCAATACTCCAAACCCTGCTCCTCTCAACAAAAGTTAATGCTACTAAAGGCTACAAAAATAAAAAGCATCACTAGAAATGTTTTTTTTAAAAAAATCAAAATTATCTGGGCGTGGTAACACGCGCCTGTAGTTCCGGCTACTCAGAAGGCTGAGGCAGAAGGATCGCCGGAGACCAGCAGGTCGAGGCTGCGGTGGCCGGCAGCGGCCACTGCACTCCAGTCTGGGCAACAGAGTGAGACTCCAACTCAAAAAGAAAAAAAAAAAATTTTAATGAAAATCATACGCAACACACTCATATAGCTCTTTGCATTTCATGCCTAGCAACTTAATTTCCTCAGTCACCCACATGTGTGATGCTCTTTCCCACCTCTTGCCTTTTCACAGGTCCAGAATGCACTGTCTTTCCTCCCTTTTTACCTGGCCAACCCTTCTTACCTTTTGGGTCTTTGACACTACCACTGAAGTTCGAAGAAGGGCACCTGGGGATTCATTATACCGTTCTCCATACTCTGGCATATATATGAAAATTCCATAATAAAGTATTTTTTATGGCCTTTTTATTTTTTTTTGAGACAGGGTCTCATTCTGTCACCCAGGCTAGAGTGTAGTGGCACAATTATGGTTCATTGCAGCCTCAAACTCCTGGGCTCAAGTCATCTTCCCACTTAAATAAGGCTCCTGAATAGCTAGGACTACAGGTGTGCACCACCATGCCTGCTAATTTTTTGTTTATTTACTTTTTTGGCAGAGATGGAGTCTCACTATGTTGCCCAGACCGGTCCGAACTCCTGGCACTCAACAATCCTCCTGTCTTCGCCTCCCAAAACACTGGGATTACAGGCATAAGCCACTATGCTTAGACCTTAAAAATCACTCTTTAATAAAAGAAATGAAAGAAAGACACAGTGAGTCAACCTAAGTATATCAAATCCACCCGTCCATGAACATGAACTGCATGCAGCATGCCCACTAACTGATATGCAGCATTTGACTACTACCTCACGGATGTGTCCCTGATAACCTCTGGTTGGTTGCACATGTCATCATACAACTTCAAATATTGAACATATATTGTGACAGCTTAATATTAACTATAATATTAGACACGTATACTATCCAAACTCATTTCATTTGATCTAAAGCTGAAAGAAGTACTATGAAGAACCAGCCTTGTTTCACAAGCTCCCACTCATGTTAACAACCACATAAAGTTATTTTCAAAGTGTTCTATGGGGCCAATACATTTGGGAAAGTCTGCAATACAGTTGATGTTTCAAGCAAGAAAAAAACATCAGGGAGAAAAGAGAGCAGGATTTAAGAAGGAAAAATTGTTTTCTGGATCCTTATCCCCAAATGAGTTTAAAGTACAGAATCAGGGCAGGGAGAAGTTATCCCAAGGTGCTATATAAGACCCCCCTGACTTGCATGAAGACAAGCAAACAAGCATTACTGGCCCACACCTCCACCAAGCCAGATTGTTCCACAGCTCCTCACCTTCCTCTCCAATGCCCGTACCTCCTCCAGGTTTGGCCATCCCACCCCTCTGCAGACCTCTCAGAGGTCTCTATGGTTAGACTCCAAGCTCTTCTCTCTGACAGTGCTCAAGCACAAGAACCCAGGCCAGAATACTATCCAGGGAGAACAGGAAATGAAGGCATGGGTCTTCCTTGGACCTGAGCGCTCATGGTAAAAGAACAGAGTAATTAGCTAACATTTTGAATTCCTTATGTGTGCTGAGCACCATATGTGCATTTTTTTCATATTTTTTATTCTCACAACCCCTCTATAGGGTTGAGAAATTTCATGATAGAGGAAACTGAATAAAAACAAAACAGAAACACTCTGCTGAGAGATTAGGGTAAAAAATACAATCTCACACAAGGATACATAGCTAAGAGGTACAGCTCAGACACAAATAAAGGCAGATGGAAACTAGATCTCTTTACTATGCTATTAAGTTTTTCGTAAGCTCAATTTAGAGATGAAATGCCAGGACAAGACTGATAATGTTGAAAGTATCACAGAAATATCAAGGAGACAAATCAGCTGACAACCCATCCTATACACTGCAGAAGACAGTCAACAGCAGAAACACAATGCCAGTATCTCAGTTCAAAGAGGACCTGATTTCTATCCACTGCCTTTAGAGGACCTAACCCTGAGAAACTGATTTATATTGAGCTGGAATGCCAGCTTATTAAATTACAGGGGGAGTTGGGTGCAGTGACTCATGTATGTAAACCCAGCACTTTGGGAGGCAGAGGCGAGAGGATAGCCTGAACTTAGGGATTCAAGACAGTCTGGGAAACTTGGCAAGACTTCGTCTCTGTAAATCAAAAAATTAGCCAGGTGTGGTGGCATGCACCTGTAGTTCCAGCTACTCAGAAGGCTGAGGCAGAAGACTGTATTTCTAGCAGCAGGTTGAGGCTGCGGTGGCCATGAGAGTGCCACTGTACTCCAGCCTGGGCAACAGAGTGAGCCCCAACTCAAAAGAAAAAAAAAACACTTATTCAACAAATATCAGAAAGTGCCTTACTACGTGGAAAGACTCTATAAGGCATGCTGGTTACAACAGTGAACAACATGTTACTAAATACAGACTCTGCCCTCAAGGACCTACGTTTAGAGGGTATATACTTTTTTAAGAGAATGAACAGTAATACAGATATGTGTCTACAGGCAGAGTCACCAAAAAATTCTATTTTCTGTTTCTTCAAGTATTAAAATGAAAGGGCAAGATTCCTGACATTCAGCTACCACGTTTCTTCTATAAACATTGGTCCTTCTCCACTGCCCATTACTCAGAAGACACAGGCTGAATGACACAAACAAAACCAGTTGTAAGTTGAAAAATCAAACTGGATTTTATTAAAATATATATAAATAACTTTCAATTTTATTTCATCAGTATCGGTCATTTAAGTGAAAAGTAAAAAGTAGCAGTCCTGGTATAGAGAAATGAAGGTTGAAAAGGAATCATGGAAACCATATTCCATCCCAGTCTGGGATGGAATTTAGTGTCCTGTCCTCAGCTATAGATGCTGTGGTTGAAACACATCTTGTCTGGGGGGGTCAATTACAGCTCTAAAATTTTGCCTTTCTAATTCTAGTATTAGGAGCAAATGCTGAGGTTATGTATTAACTAGATAGCAGGTACTCATAATGAAAAGGGAATACACAGTATACTCGTAGGAATACTTTTAAGAAAGACAAGAGAAATACAGAAGTTTGCTGCTTTAAAAAATGCATTAATGTTACTGCTTTATTCACACTAGTGAGAATATATACACAAAAAATGTGTATCGTATATCACTTTCAAAAAATTCCATGTTCCATGAGAACTATGTAAACAATGTAAAATGTTTCTACTACATAACAAAAGAAGAAAATCAGCATTCCCATGTACTATTAGGAAAATATTTAGATAATTTGAATTTATAGTAAAACAAAGTGAAATACTACAGAGTAGTCATTTCATGAAGTATCCTTACAGCTCAGAAGCAATACATTTCATATTTTCAATCACTTTGGTATAAGTGAAATTAATACAAAGAAAAAAAAAGAAGAAAAAGAAAAAACTCTACTTTGGTTTTCACATTAACTGGAACTTCAGCAACAAGGCAACTGCACGGCTACCTTGGATGACAAAATAGAAAACCTCTCATTTGCTCTCCTCTCCCGCTGGACACACTGGGAGAGCTCTTCATCAGACTTCTGTAAAATAAGGTGCATTTCGCTGCCTTCCACAACAAGGTTCTCAGCAAGAGGAAAGGCTTTATGGACCCACAGATTCAGCTTGCATCTTGGTTACTTCCTCTTAACAAATACAAATGACCCTGCATTAAGGCAGCTGAGAAGTACAATTCATATTCAAAGTAGAACATAAATTTCTTAGAAATCAGACTAGTTTCTCAAGAAGTTCATACTTGAATAAAAAGAATATAATGCATTAATAAAAAGAAAAATGCAGTTTAATAGCCCACTAACAATAGTTTTTTAAGAAATAGAAATAACCATTTACATGCTATATTTCTTCACTGTATCACACATAACTTTGACTACTATGACTAAACTGATCTGAGGAATTTTTCATTACCTCATTTTTATAATTATATTTTCTCAACTATACTGTCCAAATGTGGTAAATTTTTTTCACTGTCTTTTTGTTCTGTGTGTTGCTTTTTATTGAATCCCTAAATCCGAGAATTGTAGCTGCGCAGTTGTCGATGAATCGCTTTTCTGTCACCCATCACAGGAGCAAACTGGAATCCTCTAAGGATTTTCTCGGCAACGTAAGTTATACAGGGGCTACAAGAAAGTCTTAAAAAGAAAAAAGAATCCTCAGTGAACTTTACAAATTCATAGTCACAATATAATAATGCATTATTGTCCCTTCTGAAGTAAACATACAGTCAAGTGCTCAATGTTAGTAAACAAACACTGGAAGCTGCCTCCAAAGATGTCCCCAGATAGGCCTTGGAAAGGAACAAAGTGCGCACAGGAAACACTCAGTAAGATTAACTAGCATGATAATCTTCATAATAAAGAGAGTTTAGAAAGTAAAAGATGCTCGGTGGCTCAGCCTGTAATCTCGCGCCTTTGGGAGGCTGAGGTGAGTGAACTGATTGAACCTGCGGGTTTGAGAACCGCCTGGGCAACTTGGCGATACCTCATCTCTATAATAAATAAAAAAATTAGCCGGGCGTGGTAGCACGCTCCTAGTTCCAGCTACTTGGAAGGCTGAGGCGGAAGGATCACCGGAGCCCAGCGGGTCGAGGCTGCGGTGGCTGGGAGCGGCCACTACACTCCAGTCTGGGCGACAGAGTGAGACTCCAATTCAAAAAAAAAAAAAAAAAGAAAGAAAGTAAAAGATGCTACTAAAAGTTACTTATCTGTCAGGTTAACTTGAAGCTTTTTAAAGAACAATAATTAAACGAACTAAAAGGATATATACATAAAACTATTCAACAAACTGATCTATGCTTCACTGGACCACATATAGGATTGCTACTATTTTAAATGAATTATTTTATGGTATTAGTATAATATTAGGAACTTAAATTCTTGCCTAAATTTTAGTCAAGTAAAAGAAGAAATAAGACAATTACAGTAAACAAATCATATGAGAAATAAAAGGTTCTTATGGAGTTTTTCATATTAGATGATAGGAAATCCTAGAATTACTATTGTTTTGGTTTTGTTTGTTTTGTTTTGTGAGGGAAGAAGAGTGTCAGGGGAACTTAAATCATTTCAAACTTCATTTGGGGTAATAGCCAAGACTATGACTAAGAACTTGTACTGGCAGATATTAAAAGTACAAAGCTACAATTATTTTTTTTTAAAAAAACAACAAAGTTACAATTATTGAAACACCATATTTCTCTAAATCTAATACACCATAAATTTTAAGATACATCATTGAGGTGAGTGGATTGCCTGAGCCCGCGGGTTTGAGACCCGCCTGGGCAGCGAGACCTCATCTCTACAATAAATCAAAAAATCAGCCGGGCGTGGTAGCGCGTGCCTGTAATTCCGGCTACTCGGAAGGCTGAGGCGGAAGGATCGCCGGACCCCAGTAGGTGAGGCTGCGGTGGCCGGGAGCGGCCACTGCACTCCAGTCTGGGCGACCGAGTGAGACTCCAACTAAAAAAAAAAAACAAAAAAAACAGATACATCATTGTTTTACGTACCATGAAAAAAAATGTCTGGAAAGGGAGTCTCAAAGGAGACAGAGACCGTCACAAAAAGTGCAGACACTAATGGCTACAGCCTCAATGAGGAGTAAAAGAAAACAATCCTCCATGCAGAAGAGACACAAAGAAGCCTACTCACCTCTTCCTTGACAACAGGAAGAGGGGGGAAAAAAATTCCTTGATATTTGAACTGGTATGCCCCACACTCAAATTCTGAAGTCTGAATTCACACTACCAGCATAGTCCAAGAAACTCTCAAGCAGAAAAATTAGCAGACCCAGGTTGGTAGCAGCCCGCAATCCCAGTGACTGGTAAAAGAAACTGCATGTCCGCTTCAAAAAAACTCAAATTCTATTCAGGCAACAGTTGATTTTAAGTCGCATCCCAAATTTTAAGATACCAAAATGTAGAAAATATGACGTGAAATCAATGAAATATGATAGATTAATAAATCAACAGAAGAGAAACACTAGAAAACAAATAGGGGGCATATGACAAAAATATCAAGCAATAGTAAAATATTTGGTATATGATAAAAATATCAAACCGATGACAAAAGGGTACATTATTCGATATGTGGCACAGCAGAAATGATTAACTATGTAAGAAAAAAGTTAACTCTCTATATATCAAATTCCTCTAAACTATAAAGCCAAATAAAAAACATGTAAGACCTAAAGAAAATAAATGTAAATATCTAAAAAATAATTCATCTTAAAAGACTTGCCTACATACTTTTGGTCGGGCACTGTGGCTCACGCCTGTAATCCCAGCACTTTGGGAGGCGGAAGCAAGAGCATTGTCTGAGTTCAGGGATTTGAGACCAGCCTGAGCAACTTGGGGGGACCTTGTCTCTACAATAAATCAGAAAATTAGCTGGGTGTGGTGGCACATGCCATGGTTCCAGTTACATGGAAGGCTGAGGCAGAAGGATCACCTGAGCCCAGCAGGTTGAGGTTGTGGTGGCTGTGAGCATTCCCAAAAAAAAAAAAAAAAAAAAAAAAAAGAGCCTTGCCTACATACTTCTTAAAACATGGTCCCCCCAATCCCCCTCTAAAAAAAAAATTCAAAGCATAAACAAAAATAAAAGGCTAATATCAAACTGGGAAAAATTATCTACAATGACAAAAAACTAATATCCTTAAATAGCATAATTATAAATCAGTAGAAATAAATGTACCCTAACCCACACCTCCAGAAAAATGCACAAAAGTCAAAAATAGGCAAGTGACAAAAGAAGAAATATAATCAGCCAGTTAAAACAACACCCAAAGTGCTTAATTTCACTAGCAACAGAAATGTAAATAAAAATGATGACATAACAATTTCTAGCTACCTAACTGGTAAAATGTTTTTAAATGTTAATACCAGTGTTGGCAAGGGTGCAAGAATACTAGATGGTAGATATGAAAATTGAGCAACCTTTCTGGAATGCAATTTAGCAAAAGGTAGGGATCAAAAGGCCTTTCAAAATGTGCGATATTCTTACATCTAAAATGCTGCTTCTAAGACTTTATTCCAAACAGTCAGAGATGGGCGAAACGTATAAAAAACTATATATCAAATTTATTTACAATGGTGAAAATTTGAAAAATCACCTAATATACAACAAGAGAATAAATTATCTTAATAAATACCAGCTATAAAACAGAATACATGCAACTATTAAAATATCATGTATCACTGAAGTACTGTTTATGCTAATAAGATTAGAATAACCTAAATGACCAACCATCAGTAAGGGATTGTTAAAACCTATTACAGTGCAGTAGTCAATAAAACACATTAAAAAGAATGAGGCTGCTCTCATATTCTTATAGTCTTCTCTCAACCTGAAATAATCTTCCCCTTAGATATCCACCTGGCTCACCTGCTCAAATGACACTAGCGGGGTGTCCCCTGTCATCTTATATACAATAGCAGCTTGCTCCCATCCCAAGTACACTCCTCACCTCCCTATCTCGTTGCTCTGTGTTTACCATCTGGCACACTTCAATTGTTAATGTGCTGTCTGTCTTCCCTCAGAAGAAGTAAGATCCTTGAAGGCAGAGACTCTGTTTGGTCCACTGCCTAAAATAGTACCTGGTACTTAAGTAAGGTACTCAACAAATGCTGGATGGATGGATGGATATGAACAATCTTAAAGATACAAAAGTAAAAACAGTGTGTTAATATGGCTATCATTTGTCTTTTAAAAAGAAAATAAATTGCACGTATATGTGTATTTGTTAACAAATGTCTGAAGGATACACAAAACTTGACACTGGTTGCCTCTGGGCAGGGAAACTGGGGAAGAGGTACAGGAGGGCGATCCTTCACTTCTGCCTTTTTTTTTTTTTTTTTTTGAGTTGGAGTCTCACTGTCGCCCAGACTGGAGTGCAGTAGCCACCCCCGGCCACCGCAACCTCGACCTGTCGGGCTCCAGCGATCCTTCGGCCTCAGCCTTCCGAGTAGCCGGAATTAAAGGCGCGTGCTACCACGCCTGGCTGATTTTTGCTTTATTGTAGAGATGAGGTCTCGCCAAGTTGCCCAGGCGGGTTTCGAACCCGCGGGCTCAGGCAATCCATTCACCTCAGCCTCCCAAAAGCGCGGGATTACAGGCTGAGCCACCGAGCCCAGCTTACTTCTGCCATTTTTAAAAGCTGAACCAAGTGTATGTATAACCCATTCAAAAAACAAGCAAAAATTGTAAATACACACCCCCTCACACGTCATACGCTGATGTAGGAAAATTATACAATATATTATCAAATGGGGAAAAAAAGACTACACAGTAGCAAACAATATAAAACATACAGGCTTAGAAAAAAGCTTAGAGCTTCTAACATTTTTGATTGGCATGATTACAGGCAGTCACCTATATGGTGATGATATAGACAGTCATCTATACGGTGATGATACAGGCAATCACCTATATAGGTAATCACTGCTGCCTCTTGTTCTTTTCTGAATTTTGGGGGGTTTCTATATGAGGCCCTCTTACTTATAACTGTTTTTTTAAATTGCTTTTAAGGACACAGAACATTTGTTTCACAATGTAAGAGCAGCCACAGCATCCTATCACACAGCAATGGCCTGCACAGCTTCAGCAATCCCCACTCAAACACTCCATTCTCCGAGTAAAGCCTCCCATCCTTATCTTGGCATCACTGATTAGGGTTCTCCCACTCCTGTAACTATCCAACCTCATCGTACTGCTGCCTCTTGCTTTTTTCACTATCAATCGCTTTCCTTAACTCTCTTGTCTTTCTTTTCCTGTCTCACTTACCTGGCAAAACCCTCGTAAACCCAAATATCTGCTTACCCTGAACTCACCCAATTATCAGAACACAACTGAAAAAAGTAAGGCCTGCACTCTTTAGAGAGAACCCTTCCCCTTTCCATCACCGACTCTACCACCCATCCTCTAGAACAATGAAGGACACGTCCCTGCTCCTCCCTTAAGGCAAAGCTCTCCTCCACCTTTCCCTGGCCCTTGTCCCAGGGTAACTTCTCACAAGTTTCCTCCAATTATCCCTTTTCACCCTTGTATTATCAAGTTCTCCCTCCACAGTGGACCATTCTCACTGGCAAACAAAAACAACTTAAAACCACAAAAGGCCTCCCTCTGCCTTATTTCTGTTGCTCTTTAGAGAAAGACCTTTCCTCTGATACCCTGCCACTTTTCAACCACTCTGGCCCTTGCCATAACATGAAAGCAGCTTTGGTCAGGGTCACAAATGATGTCTTCCATCTTCCTGAATCCAGTGGCCAATTCTTGGTGCTCCTTTTAGTTTACTTTTCAGCAGCATCTGACATGGCTAAACACTGTCCTTTAAGCAATCTTCCCTCAGCTTCCCTGAGATCACAAGTCCCTGGATTTTCTTTCATTTCATTGGCTCCTCCTCCAAACACCTCTTTTCTTCTCCACCTGCACACTCCTTCTAAGTGATCTCCAGACTGGGGCTTCAAATGGCAAGATATGCTGATGATTCTAAGGTTATCTCTAAGCATTAGATCAACATCATCAACTACTGACTTAATAAAACAAGACAACCAATTCCCCCTCCATCAGACCCCCCATAAAAACTGATGCCTCCACAATCCTTCCCATTCACCCAGTTGCCCACATCAAAATCCTGAGTCATACTTCACTCTTCTTTCTCTCACAACTCTATCTCCAAAATAGATCTGCATTCAGCCACTTCTCACATCCCTACCACTACAGCCCTAGTTAAAGTTACCACCAGCTTCTTAACTGCTTTCCTGGTCTCCATTCTTGCCCCTCTATCAGCCTGGACCCCAAGCACCTTTCTAAGATAGAAGCCAAATGCTGTCACTCCTCTTCTTAAAAGCCTCGAATGTCTTCACCACACTTAGGGCCTCACACTCAGACCCACCTATCTCTGACTGATCTCGCTCCATTCTCCCCTTCATTTATTCCTTTTCAGCTATCCTGGCCAATTTTCTGTCCCTCAAACATGACATGTCTGTTCCCATCTCAACACCTTTGCAGCTGCTTTTACTTCTTGAAGTATTGTTCTTTTCCCATACCCTTTTATGTCTACTTCCTTTTCACCATTCAAATTTCAATTCGGATGTCATCAACTCAGCAAAGTCTTTCCTAGAAGTAACTCCCAGTCATTCTCTGTCATATCTTCCTATTTTCTCTTCTCCACAGAACCTACAAAAATTTGAAATTTACTTATGTATTAGACTACAGGTTTACTGTTGATCTCCTCCCAGAAGAAGGTAAATTCCTTGAAGGTAACAATGCAATCTTGTTTACCAGTTAACCAGCATGAAAACTGGTACCTGGCACACTGTAGATAAATAAACATTTGGTGACCAATTGAATGACTGTTTTATCATTGAAAATCTGGATTGTGATAACTTTTCACATTATATTCATGTTATTTTATAACATGAATATAATATCAGAAATGGTGAGAACTGATCAAATGATAGAGTATGACTATAAAGTGGTTGTTTTGGGTTTTGTTTTTGTTTTTGAGTAGGAGTCTCACTCTGTCGCCCAGGCTGGAGAGCAGTAGCATGCTTGCAGCCACCACAGACTCCACCCGCTGGGCCCAGACAATCCTTCTGCCTCAGCCTTCCAAGTAGCTGGAACTACAGGCATGCACCACCACGCCCGGCTAGTTTTTTTATTTATTGTAGAGATGAGGTCTTGCCAAGTTGCCCAGGCTTGTCTTGAACTCCTAGTCTCAGGTAACACTCTCGCCTCTGCGAGAGTGCTAGGATTACAGATGTGAGCTACCACGTCCAGCTATGAAATGCTTTTTTAGACCTTTCATCTGCTCTGCTGACTAAGACTTCCTAATATACAGCATAAAAAACACTGAAAACAATATAAATGTTCATTAACAGGAAACTAGCTAAATAAGATGGGAAACAGTCATACAATGGATTTTACACAATCATTAAAGAGAATGAAAAAGACCTGCACACACTAATATGGAAAGCTGTGAAAGCTGTCTGACTGACTAGAAACATCAAGTTGCAAAAAAATATATTGAATGAGATCCCTTTGTTTTAAAATGCATGCAGATTTGCTTGGATATGCAAAGAAAATTTATCTAAGAAAACCCTAAAAATAGTGGTTACCTCTCTAAAGTGGAAACGTGGAAGCTGAAGAAATTTTTTACATATTATTTACTACTACAAAACCAAAAAGTGCTATGAACTACTTTTACTTCAGTAATTTAGAGCTCAGCATTTCATATTTCACTCTTTCAAAGGCTTTAGAATTTCTAACTTAAAAAAAACACACACACACATTACCTACTTTTTAAAGTGATACACAATCTAGTGAAGAAAAGTAGGTATCTAGTATCTTAGGAGGACAGTTAGGAATACAGAGTATAGCAGACTTGCAGGATGGCTCACCCATTAAAGAATAAATCTCTTTTCTAATCTTTTTCTGAAAAGACTGAAAACACTTAAAACTTCACTTTTACAATCTTTCAGACTGACATGAGACACAGAACACCGGACACAGGCCTCGTCAATAAGTATTAGTGAATTTCTGGACAAGCTTCTG
Organism: Carlito syrichta; assembly: GCF_000164805.1. Classification (NCBI taxonomy): domain Eukaryota; kingdom Metazoa; phylum Chordata; class Mammalia; order Primates; family Tarsiidae; genus Carlito; species Carlito syrichta. Next base: position 44,977 of record NW_007251341.1, on the reverse strand, counting down.
CTTTCCTAATTAAAAGGGATAGCTATGATGATACCACCCTTCCCACTTTATTCATGCCATGAGTGCAGATATGATGGCTGGAACTATGGAAGCATCTTATAACTCTGAGACAGCAAAAGCTGACATTCATGTAGAAAGACGTAAGAAGCCTGGGATGTGGTAGCATCACTCTACAGAGGAGCCCTTCCTGTTACAGAAGAAAATTAAACTTCTATTTGTTTAAGGTGTTATGAATTGAGTTCTGTGACCAAAAAAATTCTTGTTATTATGGGTAACCCATTTGCATAAGAAATTAAAAATAAAAGAATTCAAATTCTATGCAAATTTAGAAAGAAGACTAGAAGCGAGAAATACAAACCAATTCCCTTCCTTAATGTCTGTATTCTGACCAACCACCACCAAAAAAAAGAGCAAAGAGAAAATCAGTCAACATCAATTCCATACAACAGACTTCAGAATGCAAATATTCAGAATGTATACATACAATAAGGATAAACTCACACAGTAAAACTGAAGTCTGATCAGTGCTGGGGCTGTTCTGGATTAATGTTCATTGTTCGGTAAATTTCTTTAAGTAGTAACAGGGCAGTATCTTCAGATTCCCTACCAAAAAATAAGCACATTTACTTAAGAAACAATTAGTAGCTATTAATCTCTATGAACAGAGGTGGAAAATGCAGCTTTTGTTCTATTCAGTTCCGTCTACAAAGGGGAAATGGTGGCAGTGTAATCTCAGTGTCATCTCAAAGCAGTCCTTAAAAACCGAATGGATACCAATCAGCTCCAAAATAGTCATGCTGCAATTCTCCAGGTGACAGGGATATGGAAAAGAATGGCTTTTCAAAGTCCCTGCCATTCCCATTGCAGAAGGCATTCCTACAAAAAGCAGTGTGCAAGTACCAAGGGTCTTTGGTCAAAGGCAGGTGACATACTGCCACCTTGTGGATAACTAAAGGGGAAAAATAATAATTTGAATAGATAGGAGTTCAAACGAATACTCCATGATGCATGATTTATCAGTAGAAAAAAACTCACTAAAACTAAAATTGCTGCATGTGCCAGCACCTAAAGCCCACCTGAATGTCATCAAATTAAGAATACTTACCAATAGCATAAGTGACTCTGAAGAGCGAAAAGATACTCATTAAAACTCTCTATCGGTTTTTCTTGAAGAACGTAGTCAATTCGGCGGCCTCCATTTAACATTCCAACCTTTCCTAAGTAGTCCTCATCCTTGGAAAAATCTGGACTTTCAACAATCTTTTCTGCTAGAATTTAAATCATTTCAATATCAAAGTCAATCACTTAATCATTATCCTTTGACTTTAGCTGACTTTCTGGGCTCAATGAGAATATTGCTTGACACACATAGCAACCTGGGAAGCTACTGGGCTCACTCCCCATTCCTCCATAGAGCCAGGGGAAGAGGGTTTGGCTACCCGAGAGAGAGGAGAAAAAGCCAACGAGCTGACAGAAGTTGTGAAGATAAGGGGTGAGAGACCATTGTAGAAAGAAAGGAAATAGAATTAGAATCTGAAAAAGTAAAAAACATCATGGCACAATGACCTGACATTGCATGAGAAGTCTGTAATGACACAAACAACAGTACCAGGAAGATAACTTCTCAGAGTGAGTCTTTAAAACGCTTAAATACAAATTTAATTCTCTAATGTTCCACTCTGGCCTTAAGAATCTCAATAAAATTTTTTAATTGCAGAGGAAAAAGTTCAGTAACTATCTGGTAAAAAACCTAGTAAAAAAAAAAAGACATGGGTTTTAAAGTAATCCAATTGTACAGTTTATCACAGCAGATTTTCCTTTATAGAAAGAACTTCTACAATTTAACAAAAAAGACTAGAAAAGAAAACATCACTCTAATTTATAAGTATTATGTTCACAAATACATCTGTATTGGAAAAAGGCTCAAATGTCAGATTTACCTTCAACTACTTGCTTTTCTTCTTCTTCTTTGATTTGATTGGCTACCTTTTCCAATTCTTCTTGTAACTGAGTTGAAGAGGTATGAGCACGGGCAAACTCATTTAATGTCTGCCAAGCACTTTTCAGAGAGCTAATAAAACCCTGCTTCAAATCAGATCCCATACGAGAGAGACTTTCTTTCAACTCTAAAAAGATTAAGATGACATAACCAAATTAATTAATACTAGGTAAAATTCTGCATCACAAAAATTAAAAGTTGACATTCTTCTCAGGACAGGATAAGACCACTTCTTCCCCTCTTAAAAAATATCAAATATATGAAGTGCCTCAGACAAAAACCTTCTACATGTAAAGTGTCATTTTTTTTAAACAACTAAACTTGATCCAAACAAAACCTCTAAGTTTCTTATCTCCAAATAAAATTAAGTTGTCAATCTGGTATGTTTAATTAGTTTAATTTTTTTTTTTGAGTCAGAGTCTCAAACTGCTGCCCAGGCTGGAGAGCAGTGGCACAAGTGCCACTGTAGCCTTGACCTGCTGGGCTCAGGTGATCCTTCCATCTCAGTTTCCCGAGTAGCTGGAACCACAGATGTGCACCACCATGCCTCGCTAATTTTTTGATTTATTGTAGAAACGAGGTCTCACCATGTTGCCCAAGCTAGTCTCAAACTCCTGGGCTCAGGCACACCTCTCACCTCCCAAAGTGCTGGGATTACAGACATGAGCCACTGCACCAAGCCTAATTCTTTTTTTATTTTTTGAGTAGGAGTTTCACTCTATAGTCCAGGATGGAGTGCAGTGGCACACTCACAGTCACTGCAGCCTCAAATTGCTAGGCTCAGGTGATCCTTCCACCTCAGTTTCCCAAGTAGCTGGAACCACAGATGCGCACCACCATGCCACGATAATTTTTTGATTTATTGTAGATATGAGGTCTCATCAAGTTGCCCAGGCTGGTCTCAAACCCCTGAACCCAAGCAATCCTCTCACCTCCCAAAGTGCTGGGATTACAGGCATGAACCAACATGCCCAGCTGCCTAATTTTTTTAAATAGGAAAAGTCTGTTTAGACAGCAAGAAAATAACTTGACTTATACAGTATCAAATTTATTTCTTGATGGTCTGGTCATTAGTTTAAATGTTACGTTTCTTCCCACTTCTAAAAATTATAAGCAAACACTATCAAAATTTAATTACACATTGTATCACCTTATTACCAACTTTTCCCTTTCCTGATTAGCTCAACAATTAGAGTGCCATCACTGAGAAGGTATTCATTCATTCATTACTTCTGTACAGCTCCTCCAAATACTTAGTAAAAGAAAGTTCTGAACACAGCAGGCACTTAACGTTAATTCTGTCAGAGGTAATTTAGTGTTAAAATTTTCATAATTCGTTATAGATTACAAAATGTCAGGAAGGAAACAAGCTTTTATAGTATTTGTTTTTTACCTAAGTGAAGTCTTTTTCTGCCTTTGTGATGTGGAATGAGAACTGCTTTTAGGTCCAAATCTGGAACAATCATGGGTTCTAATCTATATGCCACTGGATCAAGCTATAAATAAAAGAATTTATGAATAAATAAGTGAATAAAGGAAATTTATGTAAAGCTGTTTTGAGTTATATGCCTCAGTTGGGTAAGAAAACAAACTGGCAAATCAGAGACTGATTTTTTTTCCACACCTTATTCAAATACTGGCAATTATAAAGATTTTCAAGTTTGTGGGTAAAGTTATTTTGCAAGCAAAGCAATAGAATTACCTCCTTGAACAAAGGCTTTGAATAGAAAAGTTTACTGGAAAGTAGTGAACTGTATTTCTTAGGATAGAGATCTGAGCCTTACAAAATCAAGATCAGTAGTAATTCCCAAGAAATAAGAAAGAGAATCTATTAAGATAAAAAGGACAGACTCATCTTCTTCAAAAAAGAAAGCAAATTCAGTTCACTCACCGGATGATAAATATTGAAGAATCCTTTACAGGTAGGAAGCCTGTAATTCTCATCTATCCTATCAACTCCTCGAATAGTGAGAAACATACCAATTGGAGATCCCAAGGCAAAGAAAATCTCTGGTTCAAAATCTAATGAGTTGTAAACAACAGAAACCTAGAAAGAATTAAATAACAATAAAGATCATTCCAATGTCCCATAATATAAAATTCTGAATTTTCAAAAGTTCTTAGAACCGCACTTACTTAAAAGCATCCTAACACAGATGATGCCCCTCATAGACAGCTGTTGCTGGCTTAAAAGGACTGAAAAATGTATCTTTAAAATCTTTATAGATTATTACATCCTCTCATTATACTTTTATTTATTGTCTAACATCATATATACAGCATATAAGAATTTTTATATTTAATATGGCTATAAATTGGTTATAACTGCAGACTCTAGAATCAAACTGCCTGGGTCTAAATCATGGTTCCATTCCTTACTCACTGTGTGACCTTGGGCAAGTTTCTTAACCTCTTGTTTCCACCTCAATTTCCTCATCTATAAAACGGGAAACATAGCAATGCCAAATTCAGAGTGTGGTTGAAAAATAAATAACCTAATCCACATAAAGTGCTTAGCACAGAGCTTGGTGTGCCTTAAGGACTCAGTAAGTGTTACTTCTATTATAACTACCATCCTCTCCAGTTAAGGCAAGTTTCTTTCCATCACAAAAATGATACCCCTGTTTTGGGTTGCTTCTATGTAGCCTCTCTCAACAAAGCAATGACATCTGTATAGCACTCTATAGTTTATAAAACTTTTTCATTTGTTTCTCAGTGACAGGAAATGTGTCTTTCCATTTTAGTATCTTGAGCGTGAAGAACAATGGATAGCATAACCCAAATGCTGGACAGAGGTTCACAGAAAGAGAGAGGTAAAGTCAAGAATCACCTTGCCCACGATAAAGCTCAGATACACGACAAGACTTACCCAAGAACACACAGTCAGTGAGTGGCAGAATGAGGACTTAGATCCAGAACTTCTAATTCCAAATCCAGTTATCTTTCCCTACACTAGGCTGCCCCTTCGAACAAAATCTAGACTTCAAATTCCTAGACTTGCCCTTTTATTTGCAAATTCAGTAATTTTGTTCCAGTTAGATAAAAAGAAGAAGAAGAAAAAATAAAGTTAAAAGAAAAATTACAAACTGGAAGAAAAATTTACAACATATATGACAAGGGGCTAAGAGCCTTAATGTATAAAGATTTCTTAAATATCAGTAAAGAAAAAAGTAAATCCAAAAGAAAAACAGGTAAAACCTGCACTTCATAAAGAATGTCTAACAACAATATGAGAAAAGATCTAACCTCTCTAGGGCTCAAAAAAATATAATGCAATACCATTTTTCCCTATCAAAAACACAAATGATAAATGTGAAAACACTTAGATAAACAAAGTAAAAATCAACTTTCATACAAAGAAATTAATTCTTTAAAATAATTACAAAAGTGAGACTACTTCATATTTTTAAAGGAGAATGATAATACAATACAGGCAAGAGACAGGTAAGAATGCAACCTTATAAACTCCCAGTGGGGGTGCAAATTGGTACCTTTCCAAAGGTAAGTAGCAGTAACTATCTAAATTTTCATGTTGTACATCCTTTGGCCTGACTATCCTACTTTTACCAACTTAACTGAAAGAAATAATAAAGAAAGTACACAGAAAATTGGTTTTAAAATGTTCATCACTGGATTACTTAAAGAGCATAAAAAAGGAAACTGCCTAAATGTTCAACATTATGGGTCAAATTATGTCTTCATAAAAAAGATGTTGAATTCCTAACCTCCAATACCTCACAATGTGAGTTTATTTGGAAACAGGGTTGTTAGAGAGTTGATCAAGATACATAAAATCTCTAGGGTGGGCTCTAATCAATGTGATTGTATTATTATAGAAAGGGGAAATTTGGGCACAAATACAGGCACTCACAGAGGGAAGATGATGTGAAGAGACAGGGAGAATACAACATGAAAACGGAAGACTGGAGTGATGCATCTATAAACCAAGGTCTATGAAAGATGGCCAGCAAACCGCCAGAAGCTAGGAAGAAACAAGGAAGGACCCTGCTACCACCTTCATCTCAGAGTTTTGGCCTCCAGAACTGTGAGGCAATACATTTCATTGTTCAAAGCCACCCAGGCTGTGGTAGTTTATTATGGCAACCTTGGAAAACTAATACATTCAATAATAAGGAAATAATAAATCATTATTTTTCCAAACAATGAAGCACAGCAATCATTAAAAATGAAGTTATAAAGAATATTTACTTACATGGGACTATATTCCTCTACAATTTCATTTTAATATATATCAAACGAGCTGGGCTCAGTGGCTCAGCCAGTAATTCCGTGCCTTGGGAGGCTGAGGTAAGTGGATTGCCTGAGCCTGCGGGTTCAAGACCCGCCTGGGCAACTTGGTGAGACCTCATCTCTACAATAAATCAAAAAATTAGCCAGGCATGGTAGCGCACGCCTGTAATTCCAGCTACTTGGAAGGCTGGGGCGGAAGGATCACCAGAGCCCAGCGGGTTGAGGCTGTGGTGGCCGGAAGCAGCCACTGCACTCCAGTCTGGGTGGCAGAGTGAGACTCCAACTCAAAAAAAATATATATATATAATATATATATCAAACATCCAGTTCCATTTTGTGCCTTCATGAACTCACTTATGGAAATAGATTCTTATACATACAACTGTAAATATCCTGAAAGTCAGTCAGATACAGTGGCTCATGCCTGTAATCCCAGCACTTTGGGAGGATCATTTGAGCCCAGGAGTTTGAAACTAGCCTGGGCAACAGAGTGAGACTCCATATCTACAACTAATTTTTAAAAATTGGTCAGGTGTGATGACGCATGCCTACAGTCTCAGCTGCTCAGGAAGTTGAGATAGAAGGATTGCTTGAAACCAGTAGTCCAAGGTTACAGTGAGCCATGATCATGTCATTGCACTCCAGCCTGAGTGACGGAACAAGACCCTGTCTCCAAAAGAAAAGAAGTCCTGAAAACAACATTTTCTAAAAGCAACTTAGATATAAGTATACTATTAAATGCAGCATTATCAACTACTTGGTCAATTTATAGAAGAATTTTTCCCAAGGGAAGAACTGTGAATACTAGAAAACATAAGCTGAGTGAATACAGCAAGTTTCTCTCACAGAAATTTAAGTATATTCCGAACATAACTTTTTTAAAATAGCTACTTGTTAGTGGCTATGAGAGACTGTTTCCATAATGCTATAAAATTATGAGTAGTGGAAAAACTGAAATATAATTTTTTTCTTTTTCTTTTTTTTTTGAGTTGGAGTCTCACTCCATCGCCCAGGCTAGAGTGCAGTGCCATGCTCACAGCCACTGCAGCCTCGACCTGCTGGGCTCTGGAGATCCTTCCACCTCAACCTTTCAAGTAGCTGGAACTACAGGCCCGTGCTAATTTTTGATTTATTGTAGGGACAAGGTCTCGCCTAGTTGGTCTCAAACCTGCAGGTTCAGGCAACAGACTTGCCTCGGCCTCCCAAAGTGCTGGGATTACAGGCTGAGCCCAGCATAATATAATTTCTAAAGTTAGATGATAAATTCTGTACATGTTCAAGCTCTTATTTTGAGCATTATTAAAGAAGCATAAAATTTCTATACGAAAATCAGTTTTAGCTGGGCTCGGTGGCTCAGCCTGTAATCCTGCGCTTTGGGAGGCTGAGGTGAGTGGACTGCCTGAGCCCGCGGGTTCGAGACCCGCCTGGGCAACTTGGCAAGACCTCATTTCTACAATAAAAAAACCAAAAAATCAGCCGGTCATGGCAGCGCATGCCTGTAATTCCAGCTACTTGGAAGGCTGAGGCAGAAGGATCGCCGGAGCCCAGTGGGTCGACGCTGCAGCGTCCCGGAGCGGCCACTGCACTTCAGTCTGGGCGACAGAGTGAAACTCCAATTCAAAAAAAAAAGAAAATCAGTTTTCTCCACACCCCAAATAAATATTAAATGAATACTTAAAAAATTTAAAGCCAACCCAAATGATAAAGATACATGACTCCAACATAAAATAAGTAGCCCTAGTCAATATATAAACTTACCTGTCCTGTGCCAACTTCAAAAGATTCATAATCAACACGCACAGAGGAAACATAAGGACCAACTGCAAGTTTCCTCTTTGACTCATTAGATTCTGAAGGAAGAGAAGTCATTTCTTTACTTTTCTGAGCATTTTCCTCTTGTCCTTTTGTATAAGAGGTCATTACTGCCTTCTTTTCTGATGCTACTTTGCTCTGTAAAACACCAAAATTTCATAACATAATTTTGAGGAGAGTTCAGTTCTCACCTACCACTATGAAATATGCTCTCTCAATATCATGGAATGATTAGTAATTTCTTAGGTATAATAACACTGTTATTATTAGAAAAATATTCTTTTTAAGAGGCATATACTAAATATTTAGAAAAGAAATACCACATTGTCTATAACTTATAATGTTCTTAAGAAAAAAGATTAAGAAGCAAAGAAAAATATGGCAAAACAGCTACAATTAAATATAAATATTGACTATCATTAGATGAATCTCAAGAATATTATTTTGGCCGGGCACAGTGGCTCAAGCCTATAATCTCAGTACTTTGGGAGGCAGAGGCAAGAGGACTGCCTGAGCTCAGGGGTTTGAGACCAGCCTGGGAAACTTAGTGAGACTTTGTCTCTACAATAAATAAAAGTAAATAAATAAATACGCTGGGCAAAGGTAGCACGCACCTGTAGTTCCAGCTACTTGGAAGGCTGAGGCGGAAGGATCGCCTGAGCCCAGCAGCTCGAGGCTGCGGTGACTGTAAGTGTGCCACTTTACTCTAGCCTGGGCAACAGAGTAAGACTCTGACTACAAAATATATATATATATATATTATTTTGAGTGAAAGAAGCCAGGTACAAAAGAGAATGTACTTACTGTTCATTCTACTTGTATAAATTGCTACGATAGGCAAACTATTCTATAAATGATAAAAATCAGAATTGTGGTTGGCTGTGGTGGCTCACATCTGTAATCCCAGCACTTCAGGAGGCCAAGGCAAGAGGATCACTTGAGTCCAGGAGTTTGATGCCAGCCTGGGCAATACAGTGAGACCTTGTCTCTACAAAAATAAAAATAAAAAATTTGCCGGATGTGATGCCATGTGCCTATAGTCCCAGCTACCTCAGAGGCTAAGGTGAGCAGCTCACTTAAGCCCAGGAGTTCGAGGCTGCAGTGAGCTGAGATTGCACCACTGTATTTCAACCTGGGCAACAGAGTAATATTGTCTCAAAAACCTTAAAAAATTTTTTAGGTAAAAAAACAGGAAGTCAGAATTTTAGGCTGGACAACACTTGTTATTCCAGCACTTTGGAAAGCTGAGGCAGGAGGATCACTTGCATCCAGGAGTGGACCAGCTTAAGCAACACAGTGAGACTCCATCTCTACAAATAGTAACAATAATAGTTAAAAAGTAAATTAATAAAAGAAATAAAAATTATAGTTTTGTAGTAAGAGGAATTAACTAGAAAGAAGCATGAACTACCTGAAGGACAGATATGTTCAACTTCTTGTTTTCAGGTAGTGATTACACAGGTCCTGTGAAAACTTATTATACTGAACAGAGCTATGCCTTTCCAGAAATAAATAAACAAAACCTTTGGGGGCATCTATATAAAAGGTCTTATCTCTGTAATGAAATAAACAGTTGCTGCGGGGGAGGGGAGGAGAAGAACTTGTCTACTTCCCACATACATGTTTCCTAGTCTGTGAATGACTAAGTGCTAGTCTCTAAGCAGCTACCAACAGACCTAAACAAAACCACTAGCCAAACTGAGTTTATCTATTAATTTCAAATACCAGGAAATCAGGAAAGAAGTCCAACTAGTTAATTGAAAAGGTAATACAGAAAAAAAAAAAAGAAAACTCTTGGTCACAGCCAGCTTGAAACTGATTCCTTCTAGTGTTATAGAAGACTTGGTTGTTTCTACCCTTTGGCAGCAGCACAAGATTAAACCTAAAATCCCAAATAAAGAACATTTTCAGTGCTTCTCAGCTCAAATTTGCTTTCTTACTCAGAAATACCTCCCATTATATTCATAGGACACTCTAAATTGCTAAGAGTACTGTCTAAAGAGATCATAAACTGTCCTACTCCCAAGAGTTGTTTTGTTCCTCTAAAATTATGTGCAATAATTTTAAAACTAAGTGAGCCAACTTATACATACTTGACCACCAATATTTCCAAAACTAAAAACTATTACTTTTCAAATGAAAATCACTAAGATGGTGTGTGTGTGTGTGTGTGTGTGTGTGTGTGTGTGTGTGTGTATAAAAGCACACAATCTACAAATACTTGATCTCCTTATTATAAAATAATTGGCTAATTTTGGTCCCATTATTTCTGTTAGAAGCTGAACTTATAAATCAACAAGACATACTGTATTATCTCTTTATTGATCTGGCAGCACCTTGTTATCTATGAGAAATGTAGGGCAATCAATGGCAACTCGACTGAAAAAGTTTTGTACTTCATCAAAAGACAATTACTTTTGAAATAAAAAAATAAGATCATTCTATAAATTTTTTATTCATTTCAAAACATTCTTATAATGCCCTAACTTGTACAGCCGATCAACTGCAGTCTATAAACCAGGCTCCTTCTCGATATTTCAAGAACCATAGAACACCTTTCTACTTTTTTCCTTTTGCTACAGAATAAAATTAAGGACATGATGTAGGACTTTAAAACAAAGCTGCTCTTTTCTTGTTTTAGTCTTTTTTACAGGTTTTTGCTTCACTAATGTGTACACCGAAACAAATGTTTTCAATGCATGAAACATCCTAGCTTGATATACAAGAACACTAACACACTTGTGTCCTAGTCTTAGTCTGACCACTGTGCTCAGCAGAGATAGATACCTGGGGATCTGCTCATAGGGTTGTTGTGAGGCTCCAGTGAGATGAAGAGCTCTTTGTAAACTGGAATTATAGAATGACTTAGCATACAAGAAAAATGAGATGAAAGGCAAAAATTTTTGCTGTTTGATGATTGCTTAACTGCCAAAGCTAATAACCTTTCTAAACACTTAACTAAACAATGCTTGTCCTATGTCTAAAATATCTTTTGAGGTGCTGCTTTCCATTCCATGTCCTAGTTTATGACCCTATCATCTCAGTCACTGCACAATTACAATTGCCACTCTAAGAGATTTCCAACTGCCTCAAGCTTCATTTCCTTCCACCTTTATCTGTACACTATAACCAAGCACTCTTTAAAACACAAAAAACTAAAATTTAGGCTCATTAGATAGTTTGGTGCTAAATCATAACTTGTGACAGAATAAGCAGATCAGCATTTTGTAATGTTTGTATAAAAGCATCACGACGTTCATGGCCATAAGAACATACTTGAGAATCCCTCCCTTACAAGAGAAAATCCAAACTTCCATATCTGCCATTTGAGCCTTTGGAACACTCTGCCCTGTCCTGTTTCTAGCTCCCCTAACATTTCAGCTTCAGGAAAAAGACATCCAGCTCCTGGAAGGTCATTTCCCCTGATCCTACCCCTCCTTCAAGCCTGAGCACCAACACCTTTAGGAAGTCTTCTCTCACCAACCCCAGACCCTTCTCAACAGGCCAGAACTGCCACTCCAGTCTGACTCTGGACAGCACAGACAACATATTATTATGGAACTGATGTGCTATCATTTGAGGTCAGCTCTCTTCCCCTACTAGACTCCATACTCTTGGTTCATCTCTAAATTGCAAGAATTGAAAGCCATTCCTGACCTAAAAGGCATATTCAATAAAATGTTAAATAATTCTTTAAGCTAGCCATTAAAAAAAAAACAAAACAGTCCTAAGACTTGACAGTCATTTTCCGTACAAAGAAGTGAGATGTTAAGTTTCAAATAAGTAGCACAAGTAACAGAACCACAGAAATTCAAAAGATGAAAGACTCAAAGACCATGTAAATAACAATAAAAATAAAATAACCACCCTAAGTGTATCTAATTTTTCTAATCAGAAAACCTCTGTAAATTAATTTGATCAATAAATTAAAATTAAATTAAATACATTCTTCCCAGTTGTTTTATTCGTAAGTGCTTTTCAGTTATTGCTTTGTTTTGTATTGTTAAAAATTTTTGTTTGATGATTACTTAATGAGATTTTAGTGCATATGTGAACTTCCTCATCTCTTAAAATGATGAGAAGGACTGGGAAGAGAGAAAGTGAGCTATTACTCGGTGGCAAAGCTTTACATGCACTATTTCATGCTCACTCCAACCCTATGAGGAAAGTATTATTATTCCCACTTTAGAAATGAAGAAAACCAAGGATAAGAAAAACTAAGAAAATTGTTCATGCTCAGGAAGCTGAGGCAAGAGGATTGACTGAGTCCAGGAGTTTAAGACCTGCCTGGGCAACACAGCGAGACCCTATCTCAAAATAAATAAACTAATTCATAAAAAAAAGAAAAGAAAAAGAAAATTGCTCATGAATATGTAGTTAATGAGCGGTGATTGAGGGTGACCAACTCACCTTTTGCCCAAAACCTAACCAGTTTTTGCATCAGGAAATTCTCACATATCAGTTTTAAAACTAACAGTCCTTTGTCCTGGGAACTCACTCCATCCCAGGAAAACCAAGATCGTCAGTTAGCCTAATTTGGATTTGAACCCAACTCTGACTGACTTCTAAGTCTGGGCTTTCATCAGCTTCATTGTTGCGCCCCAGACAGGAAGCCAACTGGCCTACCTAACCATAGTAGTGTTAAAATTTTCTAAAATATAAGTGAGCCAATCACACCATGAGTTTTAGGTTTTTTAGAGGGCAGAGATGAACTTTACCAGCATAGCTGCTTTATGTTTTACAAAGTTGGCTATCTTCTTTCTGGGTCCAAGTGGTATCCCCATTTCCTTCAGGTCATCAACTGTACACATAAGCTTTAAAAGGAAACAAATAAACACATTAATTAATCAATCTAGTGACTGAGGAACTGAAATTGGAACATAAAAATATTAAAAAAGAAACCACATCATCTAAAACAATCTAAGAGCCATTTTTTTGTCTTTAAATTATGAATTAGTTTAGGCTATAAAATCTTAGGCCTCCACACCTAAATAATTAAATATATTAATTTTTTAACAGAAAATATATGCATGTTGTACAAAATTCCAAAGCATACAATGAAGTGTCCTCCTGCCATTACTGTCCCAACATCCAATTCTCCTCTCAGCAGCAACTATTGGTAATTTGCTCCCCTAGGGTATCTTACAGCATCTACATGTTTTTCTCTGTATGTGTATAGTCTACTATGGACATAGCACTAAACTTTTCTCTTTTCATGTAATATATCTTAGAGATCAGTATCGCTGACACTGATCAATAGCTGCAGGGTACTCCATTATGTGAATGCACTGTAAGTGATTTCACCAGTAACCTACTCAACACTGAAGGTATTTCTTTTTTTGTTTGTTTGTCTGTTTTTTTTGAGTTGGAGTCTCACTCTGTCGCCCAGACTGGAGTGCAATGGCTGCTCCCGGCCACTGCAGCCTCGACCTGCTGGGCTCCAGCAATCCTTCCGTCTCAGCCTTCCAAGTAGCCAGAATTACAGGCATGCACTACAACGCCCGGCTGAATTTTTGACTTATTGTAGAGATGAGGTCTCGCTGCCCAGGCGGGTCTCGAACCCCCGGGCTTAGGCAATCCACTCACCTCAGCCTCCCAAAGGTGCGAGATTACAGGCTGAGCCACTGAGCCCGGCTACTGAAGGTATTTCAAAGGTTTTGCTGTCTCACAAAAAGCACTGCAATGAGTATCCCTGTAGATATAAAGGAAATATTCCTGGCAGTGAAACTGCTGGGGGCAAAAGGTATGTAATTTTTATATTTTAAAAGATAATAGCTGGGTGCGGTGGCTCACACCTGTGATCCAAGCACTTTGGGAGGTGGAGGCGAGAGGACTGCCTGAGCCCAGGGGTTCAAGACCAAACTGGGCATATGGCGAGACCTCATCTCTGCAATAAACCAAAAACTTAGCCGGGCAAGGTGAAGTGTGCCTGTGGTTCCAACTACTTGGAAGGCTGAGGTGGAAGGATCGCCTGAGCCCAGCAGGTCAAGGCTGCAGTGGCTGTGAGCATGCCACTGCACTCCAGCCTGGGCAACAGAGTGAGACTCTGACTAAAAAAAAAAAAGAAAAGAAAAGCCTTCCCAGATTATAAAAAATATTCTACTGTTTTTCAATTTTTTAAATATTCAGTATTTGCTTTCTCTGATATGTATTTTGATATAAAAGTGTTTAAATCATTTTAATTTTAAATCTTATACACAGGAATAACAATTTTAAACAAAAATGAATCAAACTATCATCAATACCAGAGATTCCATATCAAATTTTTCCTTTTCAAAAGTGCTAACATATTCAGAGAGGCTAAGTGCTTCCAGAATTTCTCGCAAAGTTAGGACTTCTTCATTTTCAACATCAAGGTCACATGACTCATCCAAATTCAGCTTTGGTTCTTCAGGCATCTTTTAAAAAAAGTAGGAGAAACATTACAAAACTCAGAAAAAACACCCATAAAATGTCTCCTGCTCTATGGAAAATCTTTAAAACTTTTATTCTATAGATAAATCATAATTTTTGGTATAGTACTTTTCCAAAGTACGAATATTCTGAAAAGTATGTAAATATAATAAATCATTCATGCCCCTACTTCCTATAATTTACTTTACATTTTTTAAAATCATAAATTTTCACATTTAAATGTATAAGCCAGAAGAGTGAAAAACTCAAACACTGAAGTATATGATTCCATTACACTTCTAAGTTTCAATGTATTTTGATACATAAAAACAGTTTCAAGAATCAGTTCAGATTTGGGAAAACTGTTCAGCTCTAACTCTAAATCTAAAAGTTGACTGGGCTATGTGCAGACATACCTGCTTTTCCTGAAAATGTGGCTGCTTCACAACTCCATTAGCAATAGCAAGAGGTGCAGGAGATTTTGATAAATTCAAATCTTTTTGATTAGACAGGATGTCAAACAATATCAAAGAACCTAAGAAAAAGAAGCACTTTGCTTTTATAACACTAAACAATATTCTTTTTTTCAGAATTGATAGGCAAAAGTCACACAGAAGTTAGATTTTAATCAAGACCTGATTATCAATATTAATACATGGCATTCCTAATTAATAATACTAGAGATAAATAATAAAGGTATAATCTAAACTCAAAGCATTCATTTCTACTCTTTAAAAACTTAAATCTGTAATTCTTTTTTTATTTTTTGTCGGAGTCTCACTCTGCTAACCAGGCTGGAGTGCAGTGGCACACTCACAGCCACCACGGCCTTGACCTGCTGGGCTCAGGCGATCCTTCCGCCTCAGTCTTCCAAGTAGCTGGAACCACTGGCACACATCACCATGCCCAGCTAAGTTTTTGATTTCTTGTAGAGATAAGGTCTTGCCAAGTTGCCCAGACTGGTCTCAAACCCGTGGGCTCAGGCAATCCTCTCACCTTGGTCTCTCAAAGTATTGGGATTATAGGCATGAGCCACCACTCACGACAAGATCTATAATTCTTAATTTTGGATTAACAATGTCACCCATACTGAAAGCAGACGACTCAACAAAAATTATATTTAAAATGTGTATAATTGACAGTTTTACCTAAACTGTGACCAGCAACAGAGATCCCTCCCTTGAAGTCTGGGTTCCGACCCATGAAGAGTGCGTGTAGACGGTTTATCTCCATTCCTACTTTTTCCACAATTGTCTGACAGTAGGTGGGGCTATTATAAAATAAAATATCTAGCAAAGTTTCATTGGTAAAATGACGAAACCGACCAATACTTGGTAAAGTGATTTTCTTAATATTCCTGTTTAAAAAGAAAAAAGCTTATTCAGTAAGTATCCACCTTAAATCTACCGATTTTTAAAAGTTTAGATTTTTGACTTCTGAAAATAGACTGAGTAAAAAAACCCCACAGACAAAATATGAGTTGATTCTATAGACAGTTACTATAAATAAATCAAGATAAAGAAAAAAAGTTATCTATGCCTATAACTGTACTGTGAATTGTGAGATTCTCTGAAGAGTTGCTATATGTAATAAGTCAGATGCAAAGATTTTAATTTTATTTTTAAAGAGGGATGTTTACTCTTCCATTTTTCTTCCATTAAGTGGAAATCTGAACACCTGACAAAAATGTTGGATGAGAAGGACAACAGAAAAAGCTGCACAGAGAAAAAAGGGTGCTACATGGAATGAAAACCTTTCCTAACTTGAGAATGACCAAAATGAAGTTCATGAATATCCACAGAGAAAGAGAACACCCTCAAACAGGGCTTAACACAAGATGCTGTCTGTTTTATTAAACATGTGCCCTGAAACATTATAGTGTTCACTAAAATCCAGACATGTTATTAGCCCTGTGTGCTAGCATAAATACTACCTGCATTTGTGACTCTCAGTTGGGAGTATTCAAAATTGAGTGGGTTATTTTTAGCTGCTGCCATGCCTGGTGAGCATTACTAGTATTTGGTGGCCTTTAGCCTAAGGATGTTAAGCAGTCTGCAATGCAACAGTCTTGCATAGCAAAGAACTATCTTACCAAGAGCATCCTTACTGAGAAACAATATTCCAAATCTATGGTTCTTAGCCAGAGGTGATTTTACCCTCCAGAGGCCATCTGGCAATTTCTGGAGTCATTTCTGGTTATCGCATGATGGGGAAGGGGGATTCTACTATTATGTAGTGGGTGGAGAGGCCATTAAGCATCCTACTAACCACCCTACAGTATATGAGACAGCCCTCATCTAAACCACTCTAGATTAAAATAGCATCTTAAAACCAGCTAAAATGTCTTAGATCCTCATAAATATTTACAATAGAAATACATAAACACACATACATACACACAAACACAGAAAAGTAGCATGCAAACTTTACAGTCAGTATTTAATCACATGCAGAGCAAGTATATAATTTTTTAAAACATATGTGTTGAAGTCACAATACACTATTTCATATTATGGTTTAAATTTTGACTTTAAATTTGACTAATTTGAAAAGTCATCGAAATCCACAAACCTGTCAACACCTGTGGCATCCCCACCCAAGGAACTATGCCAGTGGACTGGAAGGAACTCCACTCTGCTTATCTTCCCATCATCTAAAGATTTCTTAAAATGTGTCTGCAGCAATTTGAGAGAAACCACCCTAAAATCATCCACTTCAAAAAAAAAAAAAATCAGGGAAGATAAATTAAATTAATTGTCCTAGCTTGACAGTTAGTTACAATTGTCTCAAATATGTCAGCATTTTTTATAACATAAAGATACATTTTTTAAAAGAAAAAAAATCAGTAAAAAAAAAAAAAAGACTAATCAACCTTTAGGAAGCTGTTTTTAACTTTCCATTATTTTAGACAAATGTATAAATGCCTGGGAAACATTAATCTAACTCCCACTACTGGGAAGCAGCAGGGTACCATGGGTAAAAACTCTGGAATCAAACTATCTGCTATAGGCTCTGGGCTCCCAGACCTACTGACTGTGATAAGGGAGAGCGTCACTCGCCCTGAGCCTCAGGTCCTCACCTAATAGTGAGGATAACAGTGATAGCACCTATGCCCCAAAGGCCTATCTGGGAGGGTTAAATGACACATGCAAGATACTCGGCACATACCAAGTATTCAGTAAATATGTACTGTTATTATACAGACATAAAAATAAAACTTCAAAAATTTACATCAATCAGGCAGATTCATGGTTCCATTAAACAATGTGTCACAGCTCAACTCACTACAAATCAGCTCAATGCACAGGTGCTCCTAGTTGCTGGAAGTGCTCAGGCAGAAGTTGTCTGACAGAAAGGCTAAATTATTAAGACGCCTTTTAATTCTTCAGTCTAGGAATTTATGAGTTATGTATGTCATAAGATCAAATCAAGTACAAATTAATGCTTCCCATTGATCATTTAAATTACCCCTTACACACCTCAGCAAGTAGTATACAGCTGGAACCCATCCTAAAAATGAATACTTAAAAGCTCTTCTGTAAGCTCTCAGATCATCCCATGAAATAAAATATGAGAAAATACTTACCACATTCATTAATGCTTCTAAAGCGCAAGTCACATACAGGTCCAATGCCATGCACCATGAACACCAAATGGTCAACCTGAGGCATTTCCCCTAAACAAAAATACATACATACACAAAAGATGAGAATTGATTTGGGTTTTCTTAATTAAATGGCAACACACACACACACACACACACACACACACACACACACACACGCTTTTTTTGGGGTAGAGATGGGGGTCTCACTATGTTGCCCAGGCTGGTTTCGAACTCTTGGCCTCAAGGGATCCTCAAGTGCTGTGATTACAGGTGTAAGCCACCCAGCCTTAAACAGCAATATTCTAGATATCCCTTTGGTCATCACAAATGTATGAAAGAAACTCAGAATTTCCAAGCAAATAATCTTCATTATCCTCTACCAGATTAGAAGAACACTTTGTCCATCTTGGCAAACAGCAAACTAGAACAATAGTGGAGGAAGCAGGCTCTCTGTTCCCAGAGGCTATCAGCATGTGACCAACATTTGTGCATTTATGAGGCTCTGGACCCTTGGGATTGCTTCAAAATTCCCCAGGGCACTAAGTCCTACATGAAGAAGCAGTTTGCTAACAAAAAACTTTAAAATATTTTCCCAAAACCCTTTCCTTTGATCTGTTAAATTTATAAATACTACAGGAACATCTTCAAGTTAAATCTATTTTTTTCTATTCTAATTACTTCAGATTTCATAATATGAGTACCTATTTTATAATTTTATTTTTGAGTTGGGGTCTCACTCTGTCATCCAGGCTGGAATGCAGTAGCACAATCATGGCTCACAGTAGCCTTGAACTCCTGTGCTCAAGCATTCTTCTGCCCACAGCCTCCTAAGTAGCTGGGACTACAGGCATATGCCATCACACGGGCTAATTTTTAGATTTTTTTGTAGAGACGAGGTCTCACTATGTTTTCCAGGCTGGTTTCGAACTCCTGCTCTCAAGCAATCCTCCTGCTTCAATCTCCCAAATTGCTGGGATTACAGGCATGAATCACTCTACTGGCCCTATTTCATAATTTTATAAGACAGAGAAACAAACATGAAGTAAATGTAATTGTCAAAATAAAATCCATTTTTAAATGCTATAACAGGAGAAACCAAAGCACATACACTAGAGCAGGGGTTGGCAAACTATGGTCCACAGGCCAAATCCTACCCACTACTTGACTTTACAAATTTTTTTTTTTTTTTGAGTTGGAGTCTCACTCTGTCGCCCAGACTGGAGTGCAGTGGCCACTCCCGGCCACCGCAGCCTCGACCTGCTGGGCTCCGGCGATCCTTTCGCCTCAGCCTTCCAAGGAGCTGGAATTACAGGCATGCACTACCACGCCCGGCTGATTTTTTGATTTATTGTAGAGATGAGGTCTCGCTGCCCAGGCGGGTCTCGAACCCACAGGCTCAGGCAATCCACTCACCTCAGCCTCCCAAAGGCGCGGGGTTACAGGCTGAGCCACCGAACCCGGCTGACTTTACAAATTTTAAGTGGACCACAGCTATACCCATTTGCTTACATACAGTCTACAGCTGCTTTCACACTACAATGGCAAAGCTGAGTAATTGCAACAGAGTCCATATGCCCTGAAAACCCTAAAATACTTGCTATTTGGCCCTTTATGGAAAAAGTCTGCCAACCTCCCTCACTAGAGTAACACAAGTAACAGTGAGGCACGAAAACACAAGCCCAAAGTGTTGCCAAAATCGTTGCCAAAAGCTTAGTTCCAAACAGCAAAGTGCTTCTCCACAATAAAACATATTTTAGAATCTACATTATGAAGTTTGTGTATCTTCAATAGAATTCCAAATTTAAAAATAAAGCCATCATACGTAGAATCTAAAAAAGTTGATTTCATGGAGGTAGAGAGCAGAATGATGATTACCAGAGGCTGGAAAGGGCTGGGAGGAGGTGGGGACAAAGAGCCGCTGGTTAATGGATGCAAAAATATAGGTACACAGAAGGAATAGAAGGAATAAGTTCTTGTGTCTAACAGCACAGTAGGATGACTATCGTTAACAATATTTTACTGTATATTTCAAAATATCTAGAAGATTTGAAATGTTCCCAAGAGAAATGATAAATATTTTAAAGATATCCTAATTACCCTGATACAATCTTACACCTTGTATGCATGTATTAAAATATCACAGTACCCCATAAATATATACAATCAATATATATCAATAAAAATAAAGATATAAAAGTAATAAAAAAGACATGTGTCAAACTGGCTTATTTCTGCATGCTATGGCAGGTGATCCTAACAGCTGTGTTTCTTTTTACATCATTCTAAAGAATTATGCTAAAATAGACAAAGAACTGAAAAGACCTCAGTCCTAAACAAACTATACACACCATCAGGAATTTCATCAAGGCTATCATCGATACCACGTTTTACAACCCTGGGCCTTGTCTGTCCATCTTGTGTGGTCCCCCATTCATCTGGCACTGAGGATGGCTGGAACTGAACAATAACCTTCAAGACACAATGGGATTATAACAAAGCTCATTACCAAATTCTTTTTCACTACAGGCTAAGTAATTTATTTTAATACATAATAAACTATACTCCATAGTATGGATAGTTTATAAATCAAAATTAATATTGTTCCCCCAAAACCAATTATGTAAAAGCCCTGCTAGTGTTCATTAACCATCAAAATTAAGCAAATCAATACCATTATTTCCAGTACTTATGTTGGAAAAATCACACAACTAAACCAGAAGTAGTATACCTTGATTTTAAAATGTAACAT
Source organism: Carlito syrichta (assembly GCF_000164805.1). Taxonomy (NCBI): domain Eukaryota; kingdom Metazoa; phylum Chordata; class Mammalia; order Primates; family Tarsiidae; genus Carlito; species Carlito syrichta. The sequence goes on along the minus strand of NW_007251341.1, from coordinate 24,166 downwards.
AAAACTCCAGGTTTACACATAGGATATCAAGGACAAGCTACCGGCAATTGGGAAGTCTTTGTCATATAAAAACGTGTAAGACAAAATCCTCTAAATGGCAAAATTTCCAATTTTTTATAAATTCAAGCCCAATGACAAAAAAATTCATCCTTTTTTAGGAAATCTATTCAGTTCAATCAACTATTAAATTCAGCCTTATGCCATACAAACATTTTTCTTAAAAAAAAAAAAATGAGGGCTGGGCACAGTGGCTCACACCTATAATCCTAGCACTTTGGGAGGCCGAGGTGAGAGGATTGCCTGAGCCCATGGGCTCAAAACCAGCATGGGCAACTTGGTGAGATCTCATCTCTACAATAAACCCAAAATTTAGCTGGGTGGTGGTGGGGTGTGCCAGTAGTTCCAGTTACTTGAAAGGTGGAGTCAGAATAATAAGAACATATGAGCCCAGCAGGTTGAGGTGGCTGTGATCATGCCACCGCACTCCAGTTTGAGCGACAGAGTGAGACTCCAACTCAAAACAAAACTATGAGGTCGGATGCCTCTGTAATCTAAGCACCTTGGGAGGCTGAGGCAGGAGGATCACTTGAGTCCAGGAGTTCAAGACCGTCTTTAGCAAAATAGTAAGACTTCGTCTCTACAAAAAGTCAAAAAGTGTCAGGTGCGGTGGCTCACACCTGTAATCTCAGCACTTTGGGAGACGGAGGCAATAGGATTGCCTGAGCCTAGGGGTTCAAAACCAGCTTGGGCAACTTGGTGGGACCTCATTTCACAATAAATCAAAAACTCAGCCAGGCACGATGTCACACACCTGTAGTTTCAGCTACTTGGAAAGTTGAGGTGGAAGGATCACCTGAGCCCCAGAAAGTTGAGGCTGCAGTGGCCATGAGCGTGCCACTACACTCCAGCCTGGCAACAGAGTAAGACTCCAACTCAAAAAAAAAAAAATCAGAAAGTTAGCCAGGGCATGGTGGTGAGTACCTATAGTACCAGCTACTTGAGAGGTTGAGGCAGAAGGATCACCTGAGCCCAGGAAGTCAATGCTGCAGTGAGTTGTGATCATGCCACTATACTCCAGCCTGGGCTATGGGCTGAGACCCCAACTCAAAAAAATTAAAAAATAAAAATAATGAATATATACTTGATGGTATGCAAAATATTTGTTTGTATAACAAAGCAAAGGGTTAAGAGTGGTTACCGCTGAGTGGAGAAACAAGGAGGGCAGAGGTAGGAGGCTTTTTTAGTTTTCATTTAACACCTTATAAAACTGTTTAAATATTATTGGCATATGAATGTTTTAAATTTTATTTATTTCAATATCAATAAGAACTATAGGTCAGACGTGGTGGCTCAGCCTGTGATCCCAGTACTTTCAGAGGCTGAGGTGAGAGGATTGCCTGAGCCCAGGGGTTCGAGACCAGTCCAGGCAACTTGGTGAGACTTCGTCTCTACAATATATCATAAAAACTAGCCAGGCATGGTGGCATGCGTGTGTAGTTCCAGCTACTTGGAAGGCTGAGGTGGAAGGATCACCTGAGCCCAGCAGGTTGAGGCTTTGGTGGACGTGAGCATGCCACTGCACTCCAGTTTGGGCAACAAGAGTGAGACTCCAACTCAAAAGAAAAAAAAAAAAGAACCATAGAAGTGATAAGATTATGAGTTATTTTTGTTATCTTTTATATTTTTATGTAAAAATAAAAAATCTATTCAGAAAATAAATAAAAAACGCACTTACAAAGTACTGTGTGCTGGCCAGTTGTGGTGGCTCATGGCAGGAGTTTGAAACCAGCCTGGGTAATATAGTGAGACCCCATTGCAAATAAAATAAAATAAAGTACTGTGTGCCAAGCCCTATGCTAGCTACTTTTGCAAAAATTACCTCATTTCATCTAAAACATGACTGTGCATGACCCTCAGAGGTAAATATTGTAGGTGAGAAATCCGGAACTCAGAGCAATTAAGGATGGTAAATAAAATAATTAGAACACCATTAATTAACGGTCTCTCTCTGTTGCCTAGGTTGGAGTGCAATGGTGCAATAATAACTTACTGCAGCCTCAAACTCCTGTCCTCAAGTGACCCTCCCACCTCAGACTCCCAGGGAGTTAAGATTACAGGCATAAGCCACCTCACACAACAGTATTTAAAAAAAAAACAATAAAAGTTCATAGAGACAATATAAATAAAAAGGACACACTTTTGCCTGAAAGGTTAAAGCAGCCATCATCAAGGCCAGGTAAACTATGCCCCATCATTTCTTTTTATAGATAAAGTTTTATTATAAATATCAAACTCACTGGTTTATATATTGCCTCTGGCTGCTTTCAACTAGCTGCCAAGTTGGTAGCTGCAACAGAGTTCACACGGCCTGCAAAGCCTTAAATATTTACTCTCTGGCCCATTATAGAAAAAGCTAGCCGGGCTAGGTGGCTCAGCCTGTAATCCCAGCGCTTTGGGAGGCCAAGGTGAGTGGATTGCCTGAATCCGCGGGTTCAAGACCCGTCCGGGCAACTTGGCGAGACCTCATCTCTACAATAAATCAAAAATTAGCCGGGCGTGGTTGTGCGCACCTGTAGTTCCAGCTACTTGGAAGGCTGAGGCGGAAGGATCGCCGGAGCCCAGCAGGTCGAGGCTGCGGTGGCTGGGAGCGGCCACTGCACTCCAGTCTGGGCGACAGAGTGAGACTCCAACTCAAAAAAAAAAGAAAAAGCTGGCTAACCTCTGATCAAGTGAAAAAATTTATCAAGCAGCTTCTATAGTGTACATTAAACTTTGGTTAACATGTTACAATAAACAGAAACATCAGAAAAATTTAAATTTAAACTGTTTTCGTTTCCATGAGCAATGTGAACTACAGTAAACTATTTTAAAAGCAGTGCATTTGTCCCCACTGTAGAAGTTACTAAAAATGTGTGTGTTTATCAAACACACACAGCAAAATCATTATTAAAATGAACCTAACACTTTAATATCTTAAGTAGCATCATTACCTTTGGGTTGTGCATAACAATAGTCTCTCCACTTGGAAACTCTAATCTGCGGTGCCACTGATTCGTAGTTACAGCTTTTTTATATTCAACCTACAATAATTGAAACAACATATAATCCACCATGATAAATCTATATCATATTGAGAGAAACCGTGAAGGAAAACAATAACCACTGTATAATGGTGATAAAAATAATACTATAGTAGCTCTCACTTACTGATTGGTTACCATACTTTTAAAAAAATCACCTTACAAATATTACCTCATTTAAGTAATTACTCTCAATCACTCCTAAATAATATAAGCCCCATTATACAGAATAGAAAATCAAGGTTAAGACAGTCTACTGGGGCTGCCATAACATGTACTACAAACTGACTGGCTTAAAACAGAAATGCATTGCCCCATACTTCTGGAGCTCTAAGTCCAAAATCAGGGTGTAAGCAGGGCCATGGCTCCTCTCAAATCTGTAAGGAGATCCCCCATGCCTTTTCCTAGCTTCTGGTGGTTGCCAGTAACCTCTGGCATTCCTTGGCTTGCAGCATAACTCCAACTGCTGCCTTCAATTGTCACATGATATTGTCTCTGTGTGTTTGTCCTCATACGGCTATCTTCTTATAAGGACACCAATCATAATGGCTTTGCCCCCCCCTTTCTAGTATGACTTCATTTTAACTAATTACACCTGCAATGACCCTATTTCCAAAGTTGCATTCTGAGGTACTGGGGATTAGTACTTCGACATATTTGGGGGATTGAGGGGGACAATACAATCCATAATAGATTTTTCAAGTACTGTACACAGTTGCACAAATTACACTACTGAGGAGTAGCAATGGCATAGCCGTGGTTCACTCCCAACTAGCATTTTTTGACTCCAAAATCTTAATTGTTCAATATCTTCTTACTCTTTCTCCAGATAGTCTTTCATTGGTATCCACAGGGGATTGGTTCCAGGACTCTTCACAAATACAAAAATACCCAGACATTCAAGTCCCTTATATAAAATAGCACGGTTTTTGCATAAAACCTAATACATTCCCTGTATACATTAAATTATCTCTAGCTTACTCATAATACCTAATATAAGTACTATGTGAATATTTGTTATGCAATATTTTTATTTGTACTATTTATTGTTGTATTGTTATTTTTTTCAGAATGTTCACTTGAGTCTGTAGATGCAGAACCTGTGAATACAGAGGGCTGACTGTACTCTTCTGGTTTCTACAAAGTAAATGTCTACAAAGTAAATGGCCTTTTGGGGAGAAATTCAGCACAAGGTAAGAGGGAGCCACTGGCACACCCATTGTGCAAAGCATTTTTTTCCTCATTTATTTTTTAATTGACAAGTAAACACTGTTAAAAAGTCTTTTTTTAATCAATAATACAGCAATTATTTGACAATCATGTTGAAATAGAAGTCTTGGGCTGGATGTGATGGCTCACACCTGTAATCCCAGCACTGTAGGAGGCTGAGGTGGGAGGACTACTTGAGCTCAAGAGTTCCAGACCAGCCTAGGCAACATAGCAAGACTTGGTCTCTACAAAAAAAAAAAACGCTGGTGCAGTGGCTCCCACCTGTAATCCCAACACTTTGGGAGGCCAAGATGAGAGGCTCTTTTGAGGTCAGGAGTTTGAGACCAGCCTGGGCAACAAAGAAAGGCCTTGTCTGTACAAAAAAATCTAGAAAAAACTTAGCTGGGTATGGTAGCACATGCCACTTGGGAGCCTGAGACAGAAGGACCACCTGAGACTAGGAGTTTGAGGCTATGATTGTGCCACTGCACTCTAGGCTGGGACATAGAGACTTTGACTTTAAAAAAAAAAAAAAAATTAGAAGGGCATGGTGGCACATGTCTATAGTCCCAGCTACTCAGGAGGTTGAGATGGAAGGATCACCTAAGCCTAGGAGATTGAGGTTACAATGAGCTATGAGCGTGCCACTGCACTCCAGCCTGGGCAACAGAATGAGGCCCTGACTCAAAAACAAAATCTTCATCAGCCCTTCTTTACTTTTGAGCCTCTTCTTTACTTTAAAAAATAAAAAATTTAGCCGGGCTCGGTGGCTCAGCCTGTAATCCCGCACCTTGGGAGGCTGAGGTAAGTGGATTGCCTGAGCCTGCGGGTTCGAGACCCGCCTGGGCAATTTGGCGAGACCTCATCTCTACAATAAATTAAAAAATCAGCTGGGCGTGGTAGCGCGCGCCTGTAATTCCGGCTACTCGGAAGGCTGAGGCAGAAGGATCTCCAGAGCCCAGCAGGTCGAGGCTGCGGTGGTCGGGAACGGCCACTGCACTCCAGTCTGGGTGACAGAGTGAGACTCCAACTCAAAAAATAAAAATAAAAAATAAAAAATTTAAACATATTTGTTTATCATTTCTAAAGTTAGGCCACAAACAAAAATAGTTAAAGATAAAGCTTCACCATCTTCAGAATTTTCACTTTTTAATATTCCTTTTCAATCTTTATCCTTCTTTTTTTTTTTTTTTTTGAGTTGGAGTTCACTCTGTCACCCAGGCTGGAGGGCAGTGGCACACTCCCGGCCACCGCAGCCTCGACCTGCTGGGCTCCGGAGATCCTCCCTCCTCAGCCTTCCAAGCAGCTGGAACTACAGGCACGCACTACCACGCCCAGCTAATTTTTTATTATTTTAGAGACGGGGTCTCGCCAAGGTCTCCGGGCAGGTCTCGAACCCGCGGGCTCAGGCAATCCTCTTGCCTCGGCCTCCCAAAGTGCTGGGATTACAGGCTGAGCCACCAAGCCCTGCCAATCTTTATCCTTATAATAAGTCTGATTTGGTAAGGATTTCATATGTCATCTGTCAAAATGGTCTTGGTTATCCTTCACATTTTTATCTTCCATATACAATTTTGGAGCAGTTTGCAAATTTTACCTAAAAAAAAATGTTGATGAGATTTTGATTGGGATTACCTAAAATTTATCAAATAATTTGGGATAACTGACATCTTTATGACATTGAGGTTCTATATGCATGAACATAATATTTAGTTCCATTTCTTGAAGTCATCTTTTATGTTCTTCAATTTTGTTTTGTGGTTTTCTCCATATGTACCTTTTCTTACGCTTTTTGCCTATATAGCCTACAGTTTTGTCAGTGCTATAAATAGTATCTCTATCTCCTTTTTCTACTATAGTTTCTAATCAATTATTTCTATTATATGGGAATATGACTAACTCATATATGTTGATTTTAAATCCACAGACTTGCTAAACTCTTGTAGTAGTGCTTATGTTAGTTCTAGGGGTTTATTGATTGTCCATATACACAATCACACCTTCATCATATTAAAAGTGTTTTGTTTCCAATACTTCTGTTGTTTTGTCTTAGTGCTCTGACAGGACAGGCCCACCTATACAATGCTAAGCAATATGTACCATCTGGTTCTCTGTCATTGGCTTTCTCACTTCCTAACCTCCTCTGTCTCCTCTCTGATCTGGTGTGTTTCCTGGAAGAGTCTGAAAAAAAGCTAAGGTGTCCCTAGGTTAAGACAGTCATGTGCTGTTCAGAAGGTCAGTACATAGATAGCTCTTCTACCCTCAAAGTCTATGTCACCCATATATAATCAAATACAGTTAAGGTAAAGGGTATATTTTCGGATACTGCTTAGACTTGAAAATGTATATTTCAGTTTCAAAATAATAAGACTAACCATTTAACCTTGGGACATTATGGCTTTGAGGCCAAAGGTACCCCAAATCATAGTATATCTTTGTTTATTATTTATTTAGGTTTAAAATTAAGCTATAGATATCACATTCTTTTACACATTTTAGTCCTTATTCAAATAACTAAAATTATCTTTTAAGAGGTTGGTCAGGCAAAGTGGGGACCAAAGGGAGGCCCAAACTTTACTTATACGATGACCACTTGTATACCTAATCCTGAATTGTACCCCACATCTTTAAAATTAAAAAATTTTTAAAAAGAGATTTGTGCCTCCTGATATTTGGTATTTCCAAAGACAAAATTAATTTGATGTCTTCTCTTATAATTAGTGTAGAGTTTGATTTGAAAGAAAAGATCATGATTAAATTTTTACTTCTATTAATGATATGTTCCTCAAGAAAAAAAATTTAATAATAGTTACACTTGAATTGTCAGTTCCTAAGAACAAAACATATAGTTCTTATTGAAGTTATTCACAACATGAATCTAGGGTCGGGCATGGAGGCTCATGCCTGTAATGCCAGCACTTTGGGAGACCAAGGCATAAGGATTGCTTAAGCCCAGTAGTTCAAGACCAAGCTAGGCAACATAGCAAGACCTCATCTCTATAAAAAGATGTTTTAAAATAGCTAGGCATGATGGTGTGCATGTGTAGTCAGTCCCAGCTACTTGTGCTAAAGGATCACTTAAGCCCATGAGGTTGAGGCTGCTATGACCTGTGATCATGCCACAACAATCCAGCCTGGGTGACTGAGTAAGATCCTGACTAAAAACAAAAAAAGAAAAGAAAAAGAATCTAGGGATGAATTACATTTTAGAGACCCTTTTTATATTAATGTTAGTGTTGATTAAACAACACTAGCATTTGAAAAGTTAACTGAGGTGTTCTAAATCTCATTTCCCATATATGTAACAATTCATTTAATGTATTTCAAATACCTAACACTCAACTCTTGAGTAAAATTATCACAACAAATTAACACAATTATATAAAACAACATTAACCACCTAATTTCTTGAAGAAATCTATAATTTCTTGAAGCCAGTTAATAAGTTTCATGACACTTCTTCCAATTCTGTTTATTTTCACAAATTAGAGGTTAGTTTCATGAATTAAAGGCTTGCCTTTTACTATCAATTTGAAAATGTCCATATGCTGCTCAGCATGTCAACAACAAATCCCAGCAGCCTAAGTTTTACCGAAGGTTTAATACAAGCACCTTATTAGATATGTGATGTGCCTCTGAAAAACATATTCTATCTTTAGATACGAATGACATGATTAGTACCTCATGAATGATGGCACCACTTAAAAAGCAATCTTTTTTGCAAACAACATCAAGACATCTTGTAAATAAAGTCAGTTCTGCTGTGAGTGGTGTTACATGAGGCTCCAATGTTTACAGGGCCTACAGTTTTTAAAGAAAAGCATAAAGAAATAAAGCACTCATACCTCTAGTTTTTCACTGAACTCCTCTGTATAGGGAATAAATCTGCTATCTGTGTCCCCCTTGTAAAACCAAGTACAGCGTCTCACTTCAGCTGGCTCCTCCTCCCAATACACGGCTTTCCTCATTCGGTCATAAAGATAAACATCATAGCGCCCCCCGTCTGTGCCTAGAACCACACTTTCAGGGTCTGGCTGGACTAGAGAACAAAATCAACACTTTACCCAACTGTAACAAGACATATTTTAAAATAATGAATAATAAATATGGTGATCAGTCAATTCTTACAGACAAATAACTAAGCTCATTTTTACTTAAAAATAGAACTTTAGGATTAATCGCTGATACTCAAAATTATGACTCTTCTTAAGTCATAAGAAATAGCCAAGGCAACTGTAAAAACATGAACATAAAATAATGCAAATAACAGGTACATTTTTCTAAATCAAAGCAATAATGTCTATGTGCAGCACTACTCCATGGAGCATGTTTCTAAAGGACATTAATAGGTGTTCTTTAAGTCCCAAGATCATATAACATCGAGATAAACAAAGAAACATTTCTACACTGCTGAACCTCTCAGAGCCTTATAACAGTCCTGTGCACCATCTTTCCCAAGAGGCAGAGGTAGTAAGCATCATTTCCAAAACTCATTGGACCATAGAACCCTTTTTTCAGAGCATCTCCAGTAAATGCTTTATAACTACAGAGTATCTCCAGAAAATGTCCCCATAACTACAGATGAATAAGGGAAATAGAAAAATTGAAACCTGGATTATATAAACTACTCAACTTCTCTAATTTAAAACATCTATAAACAAAGAAGGAAATTATTAAAACATTTCTTCTAATACCTTGCTCAGTAACTCAGGACCTATATTACTATTACCACCCTAAGGTACAGAGTCTGGTGGGGTCTAAAAGGATTAAGAAATTTGACATTCACAAAAAAGGAGACCATGGACAAATACTCAATTTCTTCTCATCCTAAAATCAGGTATGAATGATGTATGACCAGTACTTACCTGAATTATAGATTTCTTCAAGATTCAAAGAATCAAACACACTGAAAGGCATCCATAGTTGTTTATATTCTACCTCTTTGCAGTAAAACCAGTGGGGCTGAACAGGTTCATATTGGTTTTGAAGTAAAAAAGGAGGTGGCACCTGCACAGGTGGAACCCCAGGTCTAGCAAGTACCTGCTGATGTGTTGGTGGCTGCATTGAAGGAGGATTCTGAAAGAGACAGCAAAGTTAAGACTATCATACTTGTCTAGAAGAACAACTTTGTATATGCTTCAGACCCAAACTGATTAGTGATAATCATCCTACACACATTTCTGGACAATTATTTAGTGTAATAACTAGGCCCCAAAGCAGTTAAAAAATGTCTTAATCTAATAAAACCCAAAATCAGCTGCAAAGTAAACTAAACTTTCTCACACCAATGGGAAAGTAAACTAACACCTTTACAAAAATCAGTCTAGCAATAAATCTCCCATGATTTATGTAATCTTCAAAATGTGCATATTCCTTGACTCACCATCCTATCTCTAAGAATTTATCCTAAAGATGTAATTACAAAAGCAAGTAAAAACCACAAAGATGTACACCAAAAAGTTATTTATTTTATTTTTATTTTTTGAAGTTGTAGTCTCACTCTGTCACCCAGGGTAGACAGAGTACAGTGGCACGACCAGGCTCACCACAGCCTTGATCTCCTGGGCTCAGGTGATCCTTCCACTTCAGCCTCACAAGTAGCTGGGACTACGGGCATGCACTACCATGTCCAGCTAATTTTTATCTTTTTTGTAGAGACAAAGTCTCTCTATGTTGCCCAGGCTTGTCTTGAACTCCTGGGCTGAAGCAATCCTCCCATCTCAGTCTCCCAAAGTACTGGGACTACAGGCATGAACCACTGCACTTGGCCCAAAGGGTTATTTATAATAGAAAACCACTAGAAATAATCTTAATACCTAAAAGAATCCTGACTAAATAAATTATATTTCATTCAAGTGCTAGATTCTCTAAAACCATTAAAATGTTTTAGAAAAAAATCAACATCTAAAATATGTTCACAAGACAGATTATAAAAACCACATGTACTATATGATGCTTGCCTAGAAAAAAGATAATGAAGACATACAACAAATTGAAAATAGTAGTTATCTACAGAAAATTTTTATTAATTTGGTAACTCTGCACTTCTCAAGTTTTCTACAGTAAAAATTCTTTTAATATCACGCCAGCACAGCATTTCATGCCTGTAAACCCAGTACTTTGGAAGGCCAAGGCAGAAGAATTGCTTGGGCCTAGAAGTTTGAGACCAGCCTAGGCAGCATAGCAAGATTCTATCTATACAAAAAAAAAAAAATCAAAAAAATTAGCCAAGTGTGGTGGTGTATACCTATAGTCCCAGCTACTGGGGAGGCTGGAGCATAAGGATCCCAGAGCCCAGGAGGTCAAGGATGCAGTGAGTGAGTTAGACCCTGACTCAAAAAAATTAAATTAGAATACAATTATTTTAAAATATTTTAGTTAAGTCACTTTAAAGTGTTATATCAACATGGGATTTACTGAAGTTGACAGATATATTGTGGCTCTGTAAAACAATATTTTTTTCCTTAGGAAATACACACTAAAGTATTCAAGAGTAAAGAATCACACAAAGTATTTAACTGATCTTCAAATATTTCCCCAAAACTGCATACATAGAGACAAGAAGGAAAGAAGAGGAGACAGTAGAAGAGGAAGAGAGTGGGATGGAGGAGAGGGGGAGGGGAGAAGAGGAAAGGAAGGGAGAGAGGAGGGCTCAAACATACGAGCATGTGCACATGCACAAATTAAAAAACAAATGGGAAAAAATGTTAATGACAGGTAAACCTGGGTAAAAGATACAGGAGTGTTCTTTGAGCTATTTTTATTTTTGCAACTTTTCTTTAAATTTGAAATTTTTATTTTTGTTTTTTTGTTTGTTTGTTTGGAGATAGGGTCCTGCTGTTATCCAAACTGGAGTGCAGTGGGACAATCTTAACTCACTATAACTTCAAACTTCTAAGCTCAAGGGATCTTCCCACCTCAACCTCCCAAGTCACTAGTACTGCAGACACACTACCATGTCCAGTATTTTTAAATTTTTTGTAGAGACAGGGTCTCTCTATATTGCCCAGGCTTATCTCAAACTCCTGGTCTCAAGATATCCTCCTGCCTCAGTCTCCCAAAGTTCTGGGATTACAGATGTAAACCACTGTGCCCGATTCATTTCTTAAAATTTGTAATTTAAAATTAAAAAAAAAAAATAGTCGGGTGTGGTGGTAAACACCTGTAGTTCCAGCTACTTGGAAGGTTGAGGCAGAAGGATTGCCTGAGCCCAGCAGCTCGAGGCTGCGGTGGCCATGAGCATGCCACTGCACTCCAGCCTGGGCGACAAAGTAAGACGCTGATTCAAAAAAAAATTTTGATCAGCAAACTAGAATTAGTTTTCTACAGTTAGCAAAAATACTAACCTATTATACATATTATGAATCTGGTTACTTTCTTTTTTTTTTTTTTTGAGTTGGAGTCTCACACTGTCGCCCAGACTGGAGTGCAATGGCCACTCCCGGCCACCGCAGCCTCGTCCTGCTGGGCTCCGGCGATCCTTACCCCCCAGCCTTCCAAGTAGCCGGAATTACAGGCGCACGCTACTACGTCCGGCTGATTTTTTTATTTATTGCAGAGATGAGGTCTCGCTGCCCAGGCAGGTCACTCTGGTTACTTTCTAATATGCTGAAATCTAACATTGTCAAAAGTTTGTATATAGGTATGGTTTAAATTAAATGACAAAACAGAGTCCATTCTCTATCTCCAAGAGGGAAGTTAGGTTACACTCTGATCACAACATTGCTATCTCTGACACAATGAGAGATTCCCTATTTTTATTTATTTCTGAGTTAGAGTCTCACTCTTGTCACCAAAACTGGAGTGTAGTAGCACGCCCACGGCTACTGCAGCCTCGACCTACTGGGCTTAGGCAATCCTTCCACCTCAGTTTTCCAAGCAGCTGGAACTACAGACACATGCCACCACACCCAGCTCATTTCCCTATTTAAAAAAAAATTTGTTTAATTTTGAGACATCTCGCTCTGTTGCCCTGGATGGAGTGCAGGGGGCACAATCACGGCTCACTGCAGACTCAATCTCCTGGGCTCAGGTGATCCTTGCACCTCAGCCTCCTAAGTAGCTGGGACTAGAAGCACATGCCACCAAGTCTGGCTTTTTTATTTTTTGCTGACAAGAGGTCTCACTCTGTTGCCCAGGCTGGTCTCAAACTCTTGGGCTCAAGCAGTCCTCTTGCTTCAGCCTCCCAAAGGGCTGGGATTATAGATGTGAGCCACCGTGCCCTGCCCAGTTCCCCCAGCTTTTTTTATTCAGTTGATTTCTCTTTGGAAGACAATTGAACAATTAGTTGGGGAAAAACATAAGGGTATTTCATAAAATTTACATCGTGCAAATGTTATTCCATTATCTCCCCTTAAGATAGAATTTGACTATATAGATTCAAACTCCATAAAAATAAAAAAATTACCAGAGTAATCCATTTTAGTCCCCGGAGTGTTTTGGATGATCAGTGTAATTAAAAGATGATAAACTGGCACTCTGTTAAGACAATAATTGTGTCAATTCTCATGTCTCTAGATGATACTTATTACTGGTTTCATACACTAAAATCTGAAAGTACTGGTATGTAGCTAACTCATTAAAATCAATTACCACTTCAAAAAATCAGTAATATATTGTAAAATATGAGTCATCCATTGAGCTACCTTTAAAAGAATGTTTACTCATGTAGCTTACAAAGGATACCCTCTGAAAATAACTTGTCGTCATATCAATTATAAAATGTGCAATGTTTTTTTATTTTTGTTTTTTATTTATTTATTGAGAGAACAGAGAAGCTCCCTCAGTGGGAGGGGACCCAAAGGGGTTGCCCCATGCAATGCTTTTAAAACACAGGCTAAAGTGAGAACGAGAGAAAAAAAATTAGAGTGAATAAGTAGGACATAAAAACCATACCGGAGGCAAAGATCCTGGAGGAATCTGGTACATTTTAACAGGGGGTCCAGGAGGTAGAGGGTGAGCAGGAGGTCCTGGTATCTGGCACTGCTGCAGCTGGGGTGGTGCAATGTAAGGATTAGCTCTGCTGCTGCCAGGGGTATGGCGATACGGATTATACCCTGGTTGAGGGGCTGCTTGAGGTGGACTCCCAAAATTTAAAGGAGGGAGACTACTAGGCTGAGAAGGTAGGTAAGTATTTATTCCCATCATTGAGGAAGGTGGAGCACCGTGCTGAGCCATTGAAATGGATGATGAAAATGGATTCGACACATCTTGGGATCCAGTTGTAAAAGGGAGAGCAGTTGTGGGCTTGGAGAATGCTGACTGTCCAACCGACGTTGCTGCAGTTGTTAATGGTGACTGTCCAATATTCCCAAAAGGATCACTACTGTTTGATACCTGAGAGAAGTAACTAAATGTCTGTGGGGTAGAAGTGTGAATAGAAGTCTGACCAAGGAAGCTGTCCTCCTCACCAACATCGGTGGAATCCTCTGAAACAGAACCAGAGGGCAAATGTTTTAAAGGGCATTCTATCATTCTGTAGATATTATTCTATAAGAAAGAGGTAGAAATTGGAACTCTTAATTTGCTACTCAAACATTTTTTTCTATAGTACAGAAAAAAAAAACTTTTTTCTTTTTTTCTTTGAAAACTTAGTTTCTTTGAAATGAAAAACTAGAAAATACGAGTAAGAAAAAACAAAGGAGGGAAAAATTATAATTCATTCATAAGCCCACCTCCCAGAGACTATCACTGTTCACATTCTTAACACTTTGGTATTTACCCTTCCATACTCTTTAAATTAGTATAAGACTTATTTATTATTTATTTCATAAACATACACTTATATTTGGAAAAAATCTATACTATCTGTATATATTATTTGTAATTTTTTTGGTAAGAAATAATTCAAATGTTATTCCACTACCCAAATACATATCATTTTATTTCTACAGTGATGACAAAAAACTAAAGTGCAGCTATTAACTCTGTTGACAAGAAGGGGTGTGTCAGTGCTCTTACCTACAAAGCACTTATTGTACAAATGAACACGTGGTATTTGTAGTTCCAAGGCAAAGTAGGTCAACCATGAATTGCTATCCCTAACATCACGCAGTATCATGGTCTCATATCATTACAGAACATCAAAATGCTAGAAAAGTAACTTTCTAACCAAGGGAAGTTCTCTTCACTTCTCTTTGTCAAACTTGATCTTCACTATGTATGTTAATAACTCCAAATAATTTCTCTTCTGTCACAGCAACTTAGATGGACTTAGAGGCTATAATACTGAGTGATCTATCACAGAAACAAAGAACTCAGTACCACATGTTCTCACTCATAAGCGGACCTTGAACAACTATCATAATACTATAAGAAAGGGATTGGCAGTGGTGGGAATCTGCCAGGGGAGGGAGGGCACACCTCATCAACAAGGTTACCTGCATAATGAACATTTGTATACCTAACCCTGAACTGAACCCCACATCTTTAAAATAAAAATTTTTTTTTAAATTTTCTCTTCTACTACCAAGCTGTAAAATAAAAGCACTTTCAGTCCAGATGCAATGGTCATGTCTGTAATCCCACTACTTTGAGAGGCCGAGACAGAAGGATTGCTTAAGCCCAGGAGTTCGAGACCAGCCTAGGCAACATAATGAGAATTCATGTATATAAAAAATAAAAATAAAAATATTAGCCAGGCACAGTGGCACACACGTGTAGCCCCAGATACTCAGGAGGCTGGAGGATCGCTTAAGCCCAGGAGTTTGAGGCTGCCTTGAGCTGTGATTATGCCACTGCACTCCAGCCTGAGTGACAGAGTGAGAACAACTCAAAAAAATAAATAAATAAATAAACATAAAAAAGAAAAGTACTTTTCCTCTACATCACCTCAAAAGTCCATCTCATTCCTGTTTACTAAACTTTTATGAGTCCTTAACGTGTAAGCTTTTCTTCATCTTCCTGCTCCTCATCTTTCCTGTTCCTGTCTCATTCCCTCTTATCTTCTTGCAAGGAGAGGGGTGGAGCCACTCTTAGTACACAGGCACACTTTGGTCCTGGCCTTGGAGACCTGCCAAAGAGTTCCAAACTCTGGGCTCCTTCTTGATCTCTGCTGAAGGAAGCCATGGGGCTCACAGAGATTCTGGCTTGAGCTTCTAGGTTGCTCCCACTACAATTCACACCCATCAATTTAAGATGCTCCACAGTTCAAAATACTCCTCTCACTTGTGTCTTTGTAACTAAAAATGAAATATCACTTCCTACACAAGGCCCTTTGTCTGCTTGGATCATTCCAGTTCTCTGCTATATCTCCAGTTCCCACCCCTCTTTTCAGGTCCCTGATCCTCACCTGGACAGATCTTTATTTCTTAGTTCAATTCTCAATGATTAAAAGCATGAAAAGGAGAAAAAAAAAAACAAAAACAAACCTCAATGGTATCTTTCATCTTTTAAGAAAATCTGAAGGCTAGGCGCAGTGGCTCAAGTCTATAATCCCAGCACTTTGGGAGGCTGAGGCAAAAGGATTGCCTCAGCCCACTGGTTCGAGACCAGCCTGGGCGATTTGGCAAGACCTCCTCTCTACAATAAATCAAAAAATTAGATGGGCGTGGTGGTGTGCGCCTGTAATTCCAGCTACTTGGAAGGCAGAGGCAGAAGGATCACCTGAGCCCAGTAGGTAGAGGCTGCAGTGGCCATGAGCAAGCCACTGCACTCCAGCCTGGGTGACAGAATTAGATTCTGACTCAAAAAGAAAGAAAAAAAGAAAACTTGAAATCGACCTGGTCCAAGAAACTTTTTTCTGATTAGCATCAATTATAAATGAAATGCTGATGTCCACATACTGCCACCCTCACCTCAAGACCACTTTATAATTTCCTATGGATACATACAACATCTAGAGCCATAACTTTAATGGGTACTTGTATACTTGTGACACTCCCAACTCTGTCTCAAACCCAGACTGTTCTCAACTGTTCTGGAATCTATTTTCCAGTTACTTCCTCAATACTTTTGGCAAACTCAACCATATATATACCTCAAACTCAATAAGCCTAAAACTGAATTTATTATCTTAAGTACCCCGTGCTCCTTTGTATATATCTTACTATCTCAATAGATGTTTGCCAGCACGCAACCAGACATTCAAACCAGAAATCTCAAGTCTCTCAGACTCTTTTCTCCCTCTGATACTCTTAATCATTCAAATATTAATTCAGGATATACTTATACAGGATCCACTATGTGCCAGGCACAGAGCTCAGTCTTGGAGCTAAAACTGCACAAGAATGGACCTCTGTGCTGCAGAGCTGATGGTCTGGCCTTCTGTGGAGTCTCTAAGTCCATACAACTGTACAGTCTAAAAATCTGTTGCATTTGCTCCTGCTCTTCATACTCAATGTGGCTGACCTGGACTAGACTGCCCTCTGCTCCTGCCTGCCTCTTACCATGGCCTCCAGGATAACCACTCTTGCTGCAGTCAGTCTTTACCCAGTGCAACAAGAGGAAACTCCAGTCTTTATGAAACACACCTCTAATTTTGCTGCCTTGTTTAAAATCCTTCAGAGGCTCCCTCATACCCCACAGGACAAACTACAAACTCTTGAGTATGGTGTATGAGGTCCACAGACCACAGGAGCCACTCCCCTGGGCAGACTCTAGTCACAGAGATCTACTGGGGCGGGGAGTGAGGAGCGAGGAGAAAAGGAAAAGAAGGGACCAGGGAGAAGGGAGAGGTTCATCCTTGTCCCATTCCACCCACCACCAACTCGTGCCAAATCTGCTAATTTTCTCACACCTCCAGACCTTATACATATGCCTATCTCTCCAGACTCCCTCATTTCCATGTACCCTTCAACTCTCATCTCAATGAGTAAGTCCTCTATGAGGCCCAGAAGGCCTAAGGAACATCCGCTTCGCACTCAGCCAGCTGAGACCCAAAGAGTTCACAGCAGCCAATCCCTCTTTCTAACTGTTCTAAACCTGTATCCTGATTGTTTACACAGATGGGTACTCATATACATATAAACAACGTACGGTCATTGAGGGCAGAGCTATCTGCTCTTCTGTGTCTTCCTAACATCTGGAACAGGCCTCACAAACAGAAGCTGCTCAATCCATTTTTGCTGAATGTATGAAATTGCTTCCTATGTGTCTCTTTCACTGATATGATTGACTGTTGCTTCCAGAAGATGGGTTCTTTTGTCTCTAGAAATTCTCTGAATGGGTCTCAAACTACTAAATATTTTAGAGAGGTGAAAAAATACTTGCTAAACAATTTTAGCTCTAAAAACTATTACTATTCTCACAAAAAGGTAAGCTCTCTGTCCAAGAAACAAAAGTTCTAAAGAAGGTATAGTAATCCTGTACTTATCAATGAAAATGTTTAGCATTAATTGATAGTGACACACACAAACCAAATACTATATAACAAGGAAAATGAACATGAACCAAACAACATTAATGAAGCAGGGAATGATATGAAAGCCCCAGTATGACCTTATTTATTCCTGCATCCTTCCACAGTGTTCTGTTCCAGCCACGCTGGTTCTTAACCAAAGACAGCAATGCCTAAACTGCATTGTCAAAATGAGACATATGTGTTCCAGATACCTGTTCTTTCATTCATTCAACACGTATCTACTGAATAATTGGTCTACTTCATATCAGGCACAGTACTAGGCAGTGGGGATATAACAGTGAATAAAACTAGGTTCTTGCTTTCATGAGCCTAATGCTTGTGGGGCAGAATAAGCAAATATGTGTACACGTCAGGCAGTAATAAAGCACCAAGAAGAAACATAACAAGGGAAGAAGAACATTCCTGTACAGCTGCTTCGAATATGCCTCTCTTCACCTGTCCATGAGCTTTCCTTAGTCCTCCAAGCAACAATAAGTTACTCCCCGGAAAAAAAAATTCAGCATCTAATGAGGATCTATGTACTAGGCACCAAACAAGATCCTGGAAATAAATAGATAATTAAGTTGCAGCTACAAACTTCAAGAAGCCCACAGTCCAAATAGAGAAGTAGACATATTTGTTTCACAAACACTATATCACACTATGTGCCAGTAAAGCACTATAATTAGTGCTTTACAAAAATGAATGCCCTTATTGCATTCTACAAGGCTCTACATATAGAGAAGAAGCTGAAGCACAGAGAGGTAAGTAACATGCCTATGGTCCCACAGTAAGTTACTTGCAGGGCCAGGACTGAAGCACAGTCAGTCAGTGCACCTAAACACCATGCTGTATCACGTAGTCATGAAAAAGCAATCTCCCTAGACAATAATACAAATAGGAAAAAAGTTAGGGTGCACATAGGAATGGGGGCCTAAGAGAACAAGAAAGAAGCTTCTTAGAAGAAGTGATGGACTGTCTTTTAAAATGAGAAATGCATTCTATACCTCTACTTCACAAATATTGTATCTATCCTAGAAGAGGAACACTGTCTATTCTAGGAGATATCCTAGGAGATATTCTACTGTATTCCAGCAGCATCCTAGTAGGAGACAGCCTAGTGTATCCTAGGAGAGGACCACCACTGTTCGTTCATCTTAGGAAATAGCTTGCTGTAATCTAGGAGATAAGCTATATTGTAACCTAGGAGTCTCCTAGCAGGACACAGTCTACTGTATTCTAGGAGGGCCACTGTCTAATTTATCCGCATTCACTGCCAGCGGACACCAATAGGTGTTCAACAAAGATTCGCGGAATGCTAGTGCACTAGTGTCCAGCACTCTGGACAACTCGGAAAAGAGGTTCCTGTGACGAAGAGCAAGCCTCATTATCGGCTCTCCCCCCAACCCCCCCAAATCTCAAAGCCCCTGGCCCACTTAAGTCTCTGAATGTCCTGCCAAGTCACCCAGAGATTTAATTGAGGCAGAAGGAAAGACTCTCCCCTAACCCTCGTCACCTTCTGACCCCCGCCCGCCTCGTCGCACACGGGACCGCCCTCCCCTTACTACCTCCGGGCAAGAGCAGGGAGGCCGGGGAAGCGGCCGCTTGGGTGACTGGGATGAAGGGCACGTTGAAGCTGAACTCCGTGGCCGAGGAGGAGAAAAGTAAGTTAGTGCTAGACGAGGAGGTGGAGGTGCCGCCGTTAGACTTCCTTTCGGCCATGACTGCAGCTCACTGTCCGTTACACGTCTCCGGACAGCCGGCGCCGCACCACTGGCCGGAAACCAGTCACTCTCGGGGCCAGCGCACTTCCGCACTTGCGCCTAGAAGCCGGAACTCCAAGCAGCTAGTCTAGGGCCGTCTCCCTTCCCCTAGTCAGCGCCGCCAAAAATCAACATGGCCACGCAGGTTTCACGCCCGAGCCTAGCACGTGACACCCTCCGCAGCTGCGCAGGCACAGCCGGAGGCTGAGGGCGGAGACCCGGTGGGGGTGTGGCCCTGCTGGCTCTAGATCTGTGTACCGATTGAGCCGAAAGTCAGTGTTTGTGAGAGGAGTTCTGGACTTCTTAAAAGTACAGACAGGGTAGTTTTACCCGCAAAGATTTTGGCGGAATGGCGGAAGCCCACAGGAGCAGGAAATGGACCCTGCCAGAAGGAGGGAGTGAGGGAGGAGGTTGTGTGGGCAGTCCGCAGCCAAACTCACCCGCTCTGCCACCCACGAGTCTTTCTGGACTGAACTGAACTCTTCTCCTTGGCCCAGAAATAGAAATGGTAACACTCTTTCCGTTTTAAGCCATCGGGAGAAAAAAAGTTGCTTACCAGAGGATTGAAATGTAGGGACGTGACTTTTTAAATAGCTTTCTATAGTTCCCCCTCAGTAATCTGACTAGTTCAACTCAGAATGCCCTGTGGATACCTTGGACATAATTGTCATCTTTCATAGAGATTATAAAAGAAAAAAATAACACGGGCAATCTTTGAGCGTCTTGGGGGATGGGAGAGGGAGATGAGACTCCAAAATAAGCCTCGAAATAATGAAACTTACTTCCTGCTTTTTACACATATATAGAGCCTAAGTTTACTAGTTAATTGTATAACTATCTAATGTGCTTACTGTAAAAGATTTTTATAAAGCCTGACACTTGTTAAACAGTAAGATAGATTTTATATAGTAACTATTGCAATAGGGAAAAGGGCCCAGCATGAATTGAAGTTTGCTTAAATAAAAGTTTGGAGGTTTTTTCAAGACTGTAATGTGCTAAGGAAAGGCATCGAGGAATGTAAAGAGAGGTTAGTCCTCTGGGCCGTCTAGTTTTGTTAACTGGTGCTTATCTGGAGGAGACACATAATTCTCCCATCTTCATGACAGACAGTGGTTGGTGTAAGTTAGAGCAAGGGAACCACGGGACTCAGAGTAAACGACAACTATCTCTTTGAGTGTTTGCATCTCAATGAGACATCTCTCCTATCCTTGAGAAGACAGTTCTCAGTGGGCAGAAATTTCCCTTACATCTCAAAGAGACAGAGGAAGGATTTACAATTGGAAGCTTTCTAAAGTAACTGCTCTAAGAAGGATTTCGGGGGTCTATCACCAGGTTTTGGCTGGAACAAACTAAATTCTCTTGGTAGTGTTGAGCTTACTCAGGCAGGCATTTTAAAGGGGGGGCTGGGATCACTCTAGATACATGGCCTTAAGCTGCTAGCTGCCATGCTAGAGTTTGGTCAAGAAGAGAGTCTTTATCATTATTATGGGAGGACAGAGCAGTGTACTAAACACGAGAAGTATATAAGATAGACATGGGACCTTTTCCTCTTATCACTTAAAGTCTGGTCAGGAAGACAGACAACTAAACGCATAATGACAATATACCTGCTCAGGAATAAACAAAATATGAACAACAATAAACAGAAATGTGATTAATGTTACAGTGTAAAATCTCCCAAAGTGTGTTACATGGAGCATCAGGGAAGGGAGGTATAAACCTTACATAGGGAGAGAGAGCAAATATTTCAAACCTTCAGACCATCAACAAAGGACCTACCTGTCTGGAGTGACATGAAAGACTTCCTTCCCTAAAGAATAAAAATTAAAGTTGAGACCTGAAAGACAATGAGTTAACTGGAAAAGGCTGGGGAAGGTTGGGATGGGAAGAAGCAGTAAGAAACAATTTCACATAAAGGAACAGTATGTTGGAAACCCTGAGGTGCCACACTGAAGTGTCTAGAGAAACAAAGTTTACTGTACCGCTGGAGCCCAGGAAGCAACTGGGAGAAATTTGGGAGATAAGGAGGAAAAACAAAAAGAGGCCAGTTGGTGGAAGGTCTTACAGACTAAGAGCAAAGAAAGATTTAAAAGAGGGTAGATAAATCATAACATTTGCTCTGTGGAAAGTTCATTCTGACTTTGGCGTCAAAGCCTAGAGGTAGGAAGAGTAGTTGGCAGGCTACTACAGTATACCAGGTGAGCAAAGAAGGTGGCTCTGATTATGGTGATTGTGGTAGCAATGCACAGAAATGGCAGGAATTTCTGGAGGGAGATATCAAGCTGAAGCATCTTCATTTGCTTCCTCCAGAAACTTTGTTGAAAGCACAAGTTGTCTTTATTTTTTTATTTTTATTTATTTATTTTTTGAGTTGGAGTCTCACTCTGTCGCCCAGACTGGAGTGCAGTGGCTGCTCCCGGCCACCACAGCCTCGACCTGCTGGGCTCCGGTGATCCTTCCGCCTCAGCCTTCCGAGTAGCCGGAATTACAGGCATGCGCTACCACACCCAGCTGATTTTTTTTTATTTATTGTAGAGATGAGGTCTCGCTGCCCAGGCGGGTCTCGAACCCGCGGGCTCAGGCAATCCACTCACCTCAGCCTCCCAAAGGCGCGGGATTACAGGCTGAGCCACCAACCCCGGCTAGTTGTCTTTATTTTTAAGAATAAACTCGTAAGGATGTGTAGAGGATTTGACAGCAACAAGATTTTAGAAGCAGAAAAAAAGACAAGCAGTCTGATTTGGCAAACCAGTAGCAGGGAATAACCAAAGTCATATATTGACATCACAGAATCACCAAAAGTTTGTGACTTAATGGCCTCAGACACCTCTGGAAGTGGCAGTGAAAAGACAGAGCGGTCCCGTAATGAAATAAATTGGTTGAAACTGTTGAAGGAGTTAAGTCTCCTCCCACACTCTGAGTAACAGGACTACTAGCCACCCCCCTTCAAAGAAAAAGACTGTTCTTTTCCTCCTCTGCAGAAGGTAAAGCTAAAGATTAAGCAAATATGTACATACTGAATAATAAGACAATCTCTCCCCCAACCCCAGGCCAATTTCTCCACTGAGCACCAAGATCTTCACCCTCTAGGCAGGAGATTGAAAGAGTCTTCTCAGAGGCATGGGAACAAATGATCTAGAGATACTGTCTTGGGTTTCAACCTAAGAATTGGGGGAGGGGCATAAACATTCAGTATCTATAGCAAATTATGAAATCAGAGTTCCCCAACAAGATGGCCCAACCAGATCACCCCATAATTAAGCTCACAATCAATAAGCCCCAATTACATACTCCAAGCCCCCAGTCACCTTCTAAGCTTCCACATGTTATTATTTATTTTTTTGAGACAGAGTCTCATTCTGTTGCCTAGGCTGGAGTGCAGTGGCATGGATCATAGCTCACTGCAGCCTCAACCTTCTGGGCTCAAGTAAGCCTCCTGCTTCAGCCTCCCAAGTAGGTGGGACCACAGGCTTACACCACCACACTGAGCTAAATGTTTGATGTTTTGTATAGACAAGGTCTCACCATGTTTCCGAGGCTGCCCATACTTTAAATCTGAGCAGAAAATCAACAATAACCAGTCCTTTTTATTTTAGTCAAAATAAGAAAAACAAAACAAGACAAAAGGAAGAGGAAATGTCAATTTCGAAAAAACAGAACCCACAAAGGAAATGTCTTAGTCTGTGTGGGTTTTGTCTTAGTCTGTGTGGGCTGCTACAACAAAATATCGTAGACTGGTGGCCTGTAAAAAACAGAAATTTATTTCTCATAGTTCTAGATGCTGTGAAGTCCAGATTCAGTGTTTAGTGAGGAACTATTTCCTAATCCATAGACAGCACCTTCTCACTGCACACTCACGTGGAAGAGTTTGGAGGTCACAAAGGCACAAATACTATTCATAAGGGCCCCACACTCATGCCATAATCACCTCCCAAAGGTCCCACCCTCTAATACTATCAGCTTGGGGGCAGTAAGATTTCAACATATGAATGTTAGAGGAACACATTCAGACCATAGCAGGAAGAAAACAACTAAAATATGTCAGTAAAATCTGCAGAAGAATAAGAGATCAGACCCAGGAAACAAAATCAGAGTGCTATCTTAAAGAAATATTCATGAACAAAAAAAAAAAAAAAAAAAAGAATAGAGACAGAGAAAATGCAGAGGCAGGGATCATCAAAGAGAAGATATATTTTTCATTCCTAGAAATGTAGGATATGAGTTTCTAGATTGAAAGTGTTAAGTACCTGCAACAAGGGTTGAAAATAGACCCACACCAGGGTGCTAGAAACAAAGAGATCTTAAAGGATTCAGAAGGGTAAAATACTCCCAAAATATTTATTACTTTTTTTTTAATCTTTTTTTTGTCAGAGTCTCACTCTGTCACACAGGCTAGAGTGTGGTGGCACGCTGCTCATGGACACCGCAACCTTGACCTGCTGGGCTCAGGCAATCCTTCTGCTTCAGCCTTCCAAGTAGCTGGAACTACAGGCACATGCCGCCACACCCAGCTAATTTTTTTATTTATTGTAGAGATGAGGTCTCACTAAGTTGCCCAAGCTGGTCTCGAACCCCTGGACTCAGCTCACCTCAGCCTCCCAAAGTGCTGGGATTACAGGTTTGAACCACCACTCCTGGCCTTTACCTTTCTGTTTCTTCTTTTTTTTTTAATATTTTTTATTATGATGTTGTAGGGTACAGTTAAGGGTTAGGTATACAGTTACGTTTCATTCAGGCACCCTGTTGATAAGAGGTGTTTCCCCGTCCCCAGACAG
>NW_007251340.1:2289-14620 GCF_000164805.1 Carlito syrichta | reverse complement strand
TTCTGCCACAGACATCCTGTGGGAGTATGGAGAGTGGCCAGAACAATTAAGTCCCAAGGCAGGTAATAATCTATCCTTTTAATCTTTTGAGACTCAATAGCCTTTTCCACAAGGGACAAGGCTTCCTTGGCCTCTGATGTTAGACTTCTCTTAGAAATGGGAAAAGAATCTCCCTGCAAAATATTGAATAAAGGTGTTAAATCTGATGTGGTAAAATGTAAGTAAGCTCTAATCTAATTGATATCTCCCAACAATTTTTGGAAATCATTTAAGGTCACCAAATGATCTTTTCGCAACTGCAAAGGTTGATGACTCACTGTGTGTGTGTTTAGCACACGACCAAGATATGTGAAAGGAGGATTGGTTTGAATCTTTTCAGGAGAAATTTTCAAACCGCAATCAGTGAAAGCAACTACAGTTTCATTAAGGATCTCATGTATAGAGGCACGATTTTCATGAGCCAGCAAAATATTATCCATGTAATGGACTAAATAGAGATTAGAATATTGGCTTCTAATACCTTGCAAAGCAGCATCCACATATTTCTGACACAAGGTAGGGCTGTTTTTCAGACCTTGTGGCAAGACTTTCCACTGAAATCTTTGAAACGGCCATATTAAATTATGAGAAGGTAAAACTAAATGCAAACCATTTACAGTCTTCTGGGCTTAAGGGTATAGTAGAGCATATTATATTACTTATATATTGCTTATATTACTTATTTTACTTATATTACTTATATATTGCTTATATAGCTTATATATATTGCTTATATTACTTATATACTTTTGCTTATATTACTTATATTATTTATATTACTTATACATTGTTTATATTGCTTATATATATTGCTTATATTACTTATTTTACTTATATTACTTATATACTTTTGCTTATTATTGCTCGAGCTCTCTGCATTCGTATAAGAAAAGGAAAAGTGTAACTAAGTCCAGGTTTTACTTAAGTATTCTCAACTTTTAAAGGAAAACCTTAGAAAGAGGTGCAGTACCATTATTAGGATATTTCTGCTGATGATATTTTACCATCTGCCCCGCTAGTGTCTGGATAGAACTGTACAGGGAAGCAAGCCATAAAGCTGAAATCTCCGTCCTTTTCTACCTCAGCTTGTACAGCCTGCATTCCAAAAAGAAAAGGGGGGGCTGTATTAGATTTTGTGACCTTAGCATTAGAAGGAGAAACCAGTTAGGTTGGAGGCAAGGAGTTGACAATAGGCACATTCTCATGAGACTTAGCAGCCTCCTCCTCCAGATCAACTGAGTCCTGTGGGGACAATTTGTCATCATACTCAGGAAGTGCAGAGACAGCCGCGAAAAGAAAAGGATCTTCGTCTTCTTCATCATCAGTGGCAGTTTTCTTTGATGAAAATTTCTCAAAATCATGCTGTGGATCTAAAGCATCTTTAATTAAGTTCCACAAGGAAATGGCATCGGGGGGGGGACCTTTTTAGGTCGATAATGTGAATAATACAACCGTAACTCCTCCCCAACTTTAATCCAGGTGTTCAAACTCACCGTTTCTTCTTCAGGAAAACAAGGACAGTGCTTTTGCACAATGTGTAGAAAACGAGCTAGATTAGAAGAAGAAACTTTAGCTCCATGTTTAGACAAAGTATTCATTAAGATACTGATGAACATTTTATGTTCCTTAGACACGCTCTGGCCCATGGTGGCTCTGGCGTCAAAAATTCAATCCTTACCCATACTTGCTCTGCCTGTCTCAACAGAGGGGTTTGCAGCACCCTGGGTAAGATCCAAGCCATCCTGAAATGAGAAAAAAGTTTACCTTTCAGAGCCCCTGTTTGGGCATCAGTTGCAGGGGGCCAGCCCCTGCAGATGTTGGGTATCCCTGGTAGGAAAGATGGTGTTAGTGATTAAATTGGAGGGATAGATATTAAAAGAAAGAAAGAAAGATGGAGGGATAGATATAAAGAGAAAGAAAGAGACTGGACTCCTGTCTAGTGCAGAAGCCAATTCTGTAGGAGGGATAGATATTAAAAGAAAGAAAAAAAGAAAGAAAGATGGAGGGATAGATATAAAGAGAAAGAAAGAGACTGTACTCCTATCTAGTACAGAAGCTGTTTAATGGGACAAACCATAAGCCTTTTATCCTAACATTTCACAGGTTAAATTACAAGACTTTCACATGAACACAAAGCCAAGTGGATAAGGGGCACCCCCCCACCCACCAGGTGTTTCCTCAAGCATGAAGAAGAACAATCCCAAAATTATCTCACTGCTCCTTATGCTTGGTTAATGTTCCTCAAAAGCAATACAATAATTCTAACATCATAATATTCTAATAATCAATAACTTCGAAAGCTTATGCATATACAACACCTAATGACTAACTTAAATCCTAACACCTTTCTATTCTATGCTAGGTCTACCTACACTATAGAAACTCTTCATTATAGCTCAGACCAGTTCCTAAAGGAAGTGGCTCAGTCCAAAGATCATGCTGGGCCATTTCTAGGAACAATTGATTACAATCTCTTAACAAAATGGCTATTCTAAAATCCTATGTATCTATCTTAACTTCTATAAAAGTTTCTAATTCCTAATCCTAATATATAAAGCTGATCATCAGCAATAAAGCTTCTAAAAGTAAAACCCAAATATAAACTGTAAATCGTACTAAGGCCAAAACCATAATTAGTAGACAATGGGAACAATGAAATTTCTAAAGTTAGCTGTATTCTTATCAAACCTCAAAATTTCATGTTTGATCATGCTTGAACTAACATAATTCCCTGACGTAGCATGACCTATTCTACAATACTTTCTATAAGTAAAATAAATTCAGTTTCTATAATAAGTAGAAAAACCCTACACTAATTGTAGCTAAAACCAGTTTAAAAGAATGCAGCCCCGTCCAAAGTATGCACTCAGCCCTTAGGAATGTGGCCCAGCCCAAAGTTCGTACTGGGTCATTTCTCGTAACCCTAAATAATCATCTATACCATCTAAAGCTGAAAACAGCTCTCCATATGTATATGCTAATTCTACAAATATACTTTTAAATCTTATAAAGAAGCTTGTACCATATAGAAGGCTCCCAAATGTGACCTGAGTTTGAATTATATCTAATACCTAAGCCAAAACTGCAGTTCATGGGAAACAGGAACAATGAGTTTCTAGAGTGAGCCATGCCTGTCACAGTCACAGAGCCTTCAGCTTAGGTCAACAGAGTACCTTTTGGTTAAGTGTGCCAAATAGAAAAAGGGAGAAGGGAATGGGGTCAACAGCTCCCGAACACATCCTGGTGGTCTCGGGGTCCACGGCCCTCCCCAATCCCTAATGCTCAGTGGGCCTCCGTGGCTGGCTCCCAACATCGGACCCCAGGTATGCCTAGGCATGAGATTTGACCTAAGCCTGACCTCTTACAAAGGTACACATGTTGGCAAACCTTGCGGGAGCCATGACACTCAGGGAAAGTGTGTGACATGTTACTCAGGGATGTTCACAGCCTTTCCTAACACCCTGGACTTCTGCCTTCCCTGTGCCACCTGCCTCGAGGGTGAGTCTGGGTGGAGGGCAGCTTCTGTGACCTTGAAACCTGCAGTCCCTGGACCTATTGGGAGGCAGGCCAGGAATTTGCCTTAAGGAAGGCGTTCAAGGCAGGGAATGGTGGCTCATGCCTATAATTCCAGCAGTTTGGGAGGCCAAGGTGGGAGGATCATGTAAGGGCAGGAGTTGGAGACCTACCTGGGCAACGCCGGTGATACTCCTATCCTTGACTCCCAAAGTGCTGGGATGACAAGTGCAACTCCCCATGCCCAGTCTTGGGCACCTTTTGATAGAAGCCTTGGGGGCAGTCGGAGAACATGGCTGGAAATGTGTCCTTTGAACCCATGTACCAGGATCAAGTCTTTATCCTGGGAATGTGTTTGGAAAGGTGTGGGTGAGGATGTCTGTAGCGGTGCTGTGTATTGTGTTTGGCACTTTGGAACATCTTGGGATGCCCGCTCGAGCTGGTTGAGTTCCACGCAGGGGTTGCACTGTGCCCCCTCTCAGTGTGAGTGGAGGTCCACATATATGCATGAGGGTGCTCCGCCTGGCACTGACCCCGCAGTCTTCCCTGGAAAGCAGACCAAGAAATGGTGGTAAACTGCTCTTCAGCCAGAGACAGGACATGCCAGTGCCGCACAGGCCATTTCTACCAGGACCCACAATCCCCTGAAGTCTGCAGCTCATGTAACAAGTAGGTGACACTTGGTGCAGGTTCCTTGGTTGGGGGCTGGTGCTGGCCTTGTGCCTGGGCTTTGAGGGGTTATTCATTACAAGCTGAGAAGCCCTGGGTCCCACGATGCCCAGGGGCATCGGCACTGTCCACTCGGCCCAAATCACTGGTCGCAAGGCACATTTCTTTCTGGCCTCTCCTGACCCACAGATTCTCGCCACTCTGGCTTCACAGATGCCTGGGTTCTATCTACTTGTTCTCTTTGCTTGTCATGGAGTTTCCATTCTCCTTTTCTCAGCCTGGTCGGGTTCACACGTTTGCTGCTCGTAGTGGGCCCAGATTCCCTCCCCACCCTCCCACATTCCACTGCTGCCTTTTCCGCTCTCTGTTTTTCCTTTGTATCTGCAGGAGCATATCCTCACGTAACACTCAGGGAAAGGATGCGCCATCAACATTGGTGTGTTGCCTGAGACAAAGGTCTTAATTCTACGCATGTTGTGCTCAGGTGGGTAGAAACTTGGCTGGGAAACATGTCCTTCCTAAGAACTCTGGCTGGGAAAATGTTCCCATTGAGAACTCAGGCTGGGTCAGTGTCCCCCCCACTTAAACTCTGGTTGGGAAAGTGTCCCTCCCCTAGAACTCTAAATGGGAAAGTGTCCTCCCCTTAGAATTCCATCTGGGAATAGTGTCCCCCCATAGAGCTCTGACTGGGAATGTGCCCCCCCCCGAATTCTGACTGGGAGAAGTGTCCTACCTCTAGAGCTCTGACTGGGAAAGTGTCCCCCCCTTAGAATTCTGGCTGGGAAAATTGTCCCTCCCCTAGAGCTCTGGCTGGGAAGTGCCCCCACTAGAATTCCAGGTGGGAAAAATGTCCCCCCATAGAACTCTGACTGGGAAAGTGTCCCCCACAAACTCCAGCTGGGTAAGTGTCTCCCACTTAAACTCTGGCTGGGAAATTGTCCCCCTTGGAATTCTGGAGGCACCAGCTTCCTCTGACATCCAGGATACTGACAAACCATTTGACGTCTCTCCTGGGAGCTTTCATGCAGGGCCTGTTGTGGCCTGGGGGACCCAGAACATAAAAGGGTTCCGTCAACAGAAAGCAAAGAGACAGGCAGGAGAGGGGATTAGGCTCCAAAAAGGGTATCTAAGCTGGAGTTTTTCCCAGTGTTCTCTGCTTTGGGATTCTGGGATTTGCATCTAAGAATAAGCCCATTCATTCCCAGGAGAGGGTGGGGACCCAGTTATGGCCAGAAGCTCAGCTGGTGTGAAATAGTTTTAGGGGGCCCATGCTTCAGAAAGCTAGGGAGTTTAGACTGCCATGAGGTGAGTTGCCAAGTGAACCAATTTCTCCTTGTCCCAGCTGAGCTGTTACTCAGAACCATTAAGGTGCACGCACATGAGTGATAGCCTGTAATCTTCCACAGTTAGGGAGGTATGCCTAAATCCCAAGCCTTCGTTAAAAGCAGGACCAACCTGGGCAACACAGCGAGACCTCCTCTCTACAAAAAAAAATCAAAAAATTAGCTTGGCATGCTAGTTTGTGCCTGTCGCCCCAGCTGCTTGGGAGGCTGAGGTAGGAGGATCACTTGAGCCCAGGAAGTCGAGTCTCCTGTGAACCATGATCATGCCACGGCACTCCAGCCTGGGAGACAGAGGGAGACCCTGACTCAAAACAAAACCCAAAACAAAACAAACGAACACCGAGGATGTCTCTCTCCCCACAGATGTCCCGAAGGGAAGACCACTCTGCAGGTGTGGAACACCACGATGGACACGGTGTGTGGTCTGCCTGATCCAAGTAAGAGGGCTTTGGTTTTTTCATGTATATTTTTTATTGAAGTGAAACTTACATAATATAAAATGAACCACTTTTTTTTGGAGTGGGAGTCTCACTCTGCTGCCCAGGCTGGAGTGCAGTGGCATGCCTATGGCCACTGAAGCCTCGACCTGTTGGGTTCAGGCCATCTTTCCACCTAAGCCTTCCAAGTAGCTGGAACAACAGATGCATGCCACCATGCATAGCTCATTTTTAAAAAATTTATTGTAGAGGCGAGGTCTCACCAAGTTGCCCAGGCTGGTCTCGAACCCCTACAATGCTGGGATGACAGGTGTGCACCTGTAGTCATTGCCATCTGGGAGGCTGAGACAGAAGAATTGCCTAAACCCTGAGGGTCAAGGCTTCAGTGAGCCATGTTCGTACCTTTGCACTCCAGGCTGGCCAACAGAGTGAGACCCTTATTAAAAAAAAAAAAAAAATTGTTGCAATGGTAAAGTTTAAGTTCTGTATAAGTTACCACAATTTGAAGATAAATAACCCAAGAACCCCGGAGGAAACATTGGGCTTCCACTTCATGTTGGAAGACTGAGCCTGTGGAGGGCAAGGTCTCCAGTGGCCCTTCCAACCATGTTATTAGAGTTGTGCCCTGGGGAGGGTACACCGTGGCTGGCCCTGTGAGCAGCGCCCTCAGGGGTCTCCTGGGAGAGTCGTGCTAACACAGGGAACAGTGACCATGTTGGTCACTAGGACTCAGCCTGGCCTGGCTCTCACAGGCCAAGGCCCAACTTTTCTGTTTCTGAAGGCAACTGTCCTGGAGGTCGCAGTCTGGGCTCGGGTGTTTCAGGACAGGGGCAGACCCCTTTCTCAAACATCCCCCAGGCTGAGGGAGGCCTCCTGGCTGGGCCTGCCAGCCTGGGGAGGGTCAGTTCCACCCACCAGCCTGAGGCAGCCTGGCCTCACCACCCCACCATGTTTTTTGGCCCCGCTGGGACAGGCCAAACCAGGAGGGAGAGGCCTGTCACCGGACTCCTCCTGTGGTCCCCAGTGCCTGCCAGGCTGCAAGCAGTGATGTGTGTGTCCATTTGTTGGTACTTTATCATGTGAATAATGGAAAAGATGTCATTTCCTGGCCTTACCGATGTATTCTCTGGTTTTCCCACTTTCAGGTAACAGGCATCCGCTAATTTGGATCGGAAGCATTCTCCTTTTTGTTGCCATTGGTTGTGTAGTGTTGTGTATATATAAGAGACAATGGGGCCAGGAATGGGGCCTATCAACCCTGTGCTTTGAGAGACTGAGACAGGAGGGTCGCTTGAAGCCACGG
The DNA here is from genome assembly GCF_000164805.1 of Carlito syrichta. Classification (NCBI taxonomy): domain Eukaryota; kingdom Metazoa; phylum Chordata; class Mammalia; order Primates; family Tarsiidae; genus Carlito; species Carlito syrichta. The sequence goes on along the minus strand of NW_007251340.1, from coordinate 7,316 downwards.
TGAAATGAGATTGCTTCACTATACTCCGACATCATTGAAGAAGCAAGATTCTGCTCTAAAACTAAAAAGATAGCCGGGCTCAGTGGCTCAGCCTGTAATCCCAGCACTTTGGGAGGCCAAGGCGAGTGGATTGCCTGAGCCTGCGGGTTCGAGACCTGCCTGGGCAACTTGGCGAATTTTCGTCTCTACAATAAATAAATTTAAAAAAACTAGCTGGGCGTGGTAGTGCGTCCCTGCAGTTCCAGCTACCTGGAAGGCTGAGGCGAAAGGATCGCTGGAGCCCAGTAGGTCGAGGCTGCAGTGGCTGGGAGCGTGCCACTGCACTCCAGTCTGGGTGACTGAGTGAGACTCCAACTCAAAATAAGTAAAAAATTTTTAAAAAGAAGATAGTTGGGTGTACAGATAGGTAGAAAATAAATTATAAAATGAAATAAAGAAAATGGTGCCAGGTTGTCTGCTCACCCCTGTAATCACTGCAGTTTGGGAGGCTGAAGCTGGAGGATCACTTGAGGTGGGAGTTCAAGACCAGTCTAGGCAACATAGCAAGATCCTGACTCTATTTAAATTAATTAAAAAAAATTTTTAGTCCAGGCACGGTGGCTCATGCCTATAATCCTAGCACTTTGGGCGGCCAAGGTGAGAGGAGCCCATGGGTTCGAGATCACCCTGGAGTTACTTGGCAAGACCTGTGTCTACAATAAATCAAAAAATTAACTTGGTGTGGTAGCATGCCCCTGTAGTTGTGGCTACTTGGAAGGTTGAGGCGGAAGGAAAACCTGAGCTCAGCAGGTAGATGTTGGGGTGTCCGTGAGCATGTTACTACACTCCAGCCTGGGTGACAGGAGTAAGACTCAAACTCAAAAAAAAAATTGCGTGTTTATTCCTACATGTTTAAACTTCAGTCACCTGGCCGGACTCGATGGCTCAACCTGCCATCCCAGCACTTTGGGAGTCGGAGGCAAGTGGATTGCCTGAGTCCAGGGGTTCGAGACCAGCCCAGGCAACTTGGTGAGACTGTGTCTCTATAGTAAATAAATAAAAACAAATTAGCTGAGCATGGTAGCACATGCCTGTAGTTCGCTGGGGTGCCATGAGTGTGCCACTGCTCTCTAGCCTGGGTGACACAGTGAGACTTCGACTCCAAAAAACCCCCAATACTTCAGTCCCCTTCAAAGTCCTCTCCATGTGATGCAATACACCCATCGAGAGGCTTTTCTTTCTGTCCCAAACTGGTTTTGAGTCATCCATGTTGATGCCATTGAGTGCTTCTGCTGTTTGGTTTCATGTCTCCCACGTCGGCTAAACCTTTTTCCCTTGGAAGACTTTTTTCAACAGGGAAACAAAAAAACAGTTCCTGGGGGAGAGATCAGATGAATGTGGAGGGTGAGACCCAGGGGTCATACCACTTGGGGTCAAACCTGCTGAGGCCGGGCTCGGTGGTTCAGACTGTTACACGCACCCAGCACTTTGGAAGGCTGAGGCGAGTGGATTGCTTGAGCCCACAGGTTTGAGACCAGCCTGGGCAACTTGGCGAGACCTCATCTCTACAAGAAATCAAAAAATTAGCCAGGCGTGGTGGCCCGTGCCTGTAGTTCTAGCTACTTGTAAGACTGAGGCGGAAGGATTGCTGGACCCCAGCAGGTCAAGGCCGTGGTGGCCATGAGCATGCCTCTGCACTCCAGCCTGGGCAACGGAGTGAGATTCCACCTCAAAAAACCAAAAAAACGAAGCCTACTGAACACTCAGTGGGGTTGCAGTCAGCTGTGCTCATAGATCCCCAGTCATGAAATGGGCAAACCCTTTGAAAGAATCTCCAAAAACACTCACGCCTGTCATCCCAGTACTTTGGGTGGCCGAGGTGAGAGGATTTCCTGCGTCCAGGGGTTCAAGACCAGCCTGGGCAACTTGGTGAGTCCTCCTCTCTACAATAAGTCAAAAAATTAGTCAGGCATGGTGGCCCATGCCTCTGGTTCCAGCTACTTGGAAGGCGGAGGTGGAAGTAACACCCGAGCCCAGCAAGTCTAGTTCGCAGGGGCCATGAGCATGCCACTGCACTCCAGGCTGCATGTCAGAGTAAGACCCTGACTCAAAAAAAATAAATAAAAAGAGGGGAGGTCGGTTCTGCGGGTAGGTGAGGGTGCTTCCCTGCCCAAGAGCTGCCCATGGCCTGTGGCAGAGATGGGCTTGTGCTAGGTGGGGAGCGAGTCCTTGGAGCTTCCGCCCTTGAAGCGGAACCGGAGGGAGGGTGCGGTGTTCCCGTGGCCTCGGACAGGGCATGGTGCAGACTACATGCTCCATAGCTATGCGTGAGCAGGTCAGACACACAGGCGACCCGCCGGCCACTCGAGCCGTAGAGGACGCTAGGCTGTGCCGGGCACTAGAATCAGGGCTTTCGGGCTGCTCCCCGGGTCTTCACCCAGAGGATAAGACTGCCCTTACACTAACTCTCCCCTTTCTAAACCAGGATTGGCAGGGGTGAGGCATGGCGGCCATACAGTGGCCTTGAATGTTTTGAGTATTGATGCCAAGATGCTCTGGGCAACGGAGTGAGACTCCACCTCAAAGGTTTTACAGTTTGGGAATATGCGCTTTCGTAGTTTATCTTTACATAGTAGCATTCCGTTTCTTCATTTTTTTTTTTTTTTTTGAGTTGGAGTCTCACTCTGTCGCCCAGGAATGCAGGGGCACGCTCACGCCTTCCACGGTCTCCACCTGCTGGGCTTAGGTCATCCTTCCACCTCAGCCTTCCAAGTAGCTGGAACTATAGACACATGCCGCCACCCCTGGCTGGGTTTTTTGAGGGGTTTTATTGAGTCAGAGTCTCCTGGGTGGCAAGAGTGAGACTCCAACTCAAAAAAAAAGAAACGAGAGAGAGAATGGTAAATCCCTGGCCTTGGGTCCTGAGTCCATGAATAAGGGCTCCTCAGGTGAGTGTTGGTGGTGGCATTTATAATGATGTGGGTGTCCTGAGCTGAGCCTTCCACCCATTGCCCGCGTGGCACCCCCTCCTGCTCTCAGCCATGCCCTTTCCAGGGCCCTCTCCTAGCTTGGCTGCCAGGGCACCTAGGGCCACAAGAGGCCTTGGCACCTGTCCCACCCCTGACAGAGGGCAGAGACTCCGGAGGGTGTGGGAGCCACTGTGGGCACTTTCCCCCTCCACCTAACCCCACTCCCTACTCCAACCCCCCTTCCCTCAGACAACACTGTGGGAATGAGGGGACCGGGAGGGACAGGGGTAGGGCATGCTGACTGGCCGCCAGAGTTGAAGCCGAGCCCAGAACATCTGGAGGCCTTGGGTGGTGGGCGATAAGGCTAGAGGTGGTGCCTGCCTGGAGGGCCTGGAGGAGGGGTGGGTGAGAGATGAACCCCTTCTTTGCTGTTGGCTGAGCAGGGCTGGTAGGGACGGGATCCTCTCCAGGAGGGAACTTGGGGTCTCTGGGGCGAGGTGAATGTCGGACACCCCTCCTCCTCCCTAGGAAGAGACCAGGCAACAAGGGTAACCTCTTGGGCGGGGCAAGGGCCATCCTGGGGAGGCTGGAACCCGAAACTGGTGCAACTGTCCCCGCTGCTGCCATGACACGGGATGATTCCAGGCAGCAAGAGGCAGGCAGGGATCTGGTTCTGGTCCAGACCCTGTTGTAACCGTCGGGGCAGCGTGGGAAGTAGGACACGCCCTGGGTGATCTTCAGCCAGGCGGGTGCAGAGGGTGCCAAGGGCAGTTTCCACCTGGGGACACTCATCGCTGGGCTGTAGGAGTTGGTCACTTAGCTTACAACACTACAGCAGTCGGTGGCGGGCTGGTCGATGCGCCTGCCAGGTGACTCACTACCCCAGGAGGGAGAACACCCGTGAGAGTTTGATTCTGGAATCAGAAGGATGTGCCCCCTCCCAGTTCCCAAACAGACTCTGGGGACTGGCTCCCTCCCCACTCCCAGGTGGCCCTGGCATCTCCCAGGCAGGATGCTGTGGAATGGAGGGTGGGGAGAGATGGAAGAGGTGAGGTTGGACACTCTGGCACTCAGGCACTCCGGACAGTCAGGGGCTCGGGCGCTGGGACCCTAGGGCGCTACTGCCTCCCATGCCACTGGGGCTGTCGTGAGCAGGAACTTAGCCTGGATCCTGGCTGTGGGGGAGGGGCGTGAGAGGGGTGGAGGCTTAAGGGGAGGGGAGATGAGGGGACGAGAGATGAGAGGAGGGAGGCTGGGGTGGGGAATGCTGGCCTCAGGACTCCGGGATGACTGTGGCCTCCTGTTTCTTTCATTTCTTCTGTTTCTCCCTCCCTCTTCCTAAGAAATGCACAAGCGTGAGGGGCCAGTGTCCTCAATTGGGCAGAACTTTTTTCCAAAGTTTCCTTTGGGAGGGGGGATTTGGGTACGTTACATGGTTACATGGTTACATCGGTTACATCGGTTGTCGGTTACATGGTTACATTGGTTACTTGGTTACATGGTTGCATAGGTTACATGGTTATATCAGTTACATGGTTACATGGTTACATCGGTTTAATGGCTACATGGTTACAAGGCTACATGGTTACATCAGTTACATGGTTACACTGGTTACATGGATAACATGGTTACATTGGTTACATGGTTATATGGTTATATTGGTTATATCGGTTTCATGGTTATATGGTTACATCATTTACATGGTTACATTGGTTACATGGGTTACTTGATTACATGGTTACATTGATTACATGGTTACCTGGTTACATTGGTTACATGGCTACATGGTTATGTGGCTACATGGCTACATGGTTACATCGGTTAGGTGGTTACATGGGTTACATGGGTTAAAAGGTTACATCGGCTACACGATTACGAGGTTACATTGTGTGAAGGCCCGGTTTGGGCTCCTGAGGAGCCCCTGCTTTCTCATGCCTCGTGTGGTGGCAGTGAGGGGTTTTGTGTCCCTCGTCCTGACTCTGTCCCTGTCTCCCTCCCTCCCTCTGTCCCTCCTTCCCCTCTTCCCCCTCATCAGTGCCTGGCGTCTTGCTACCACCTCCCTGCCCCGTGAACCCCGGG
>NW_007251340.1:0-1046 GCF_000164805.1 Carlito syrichta | reverse complement strand
GATGGGGCTGGGGGTCTGGGGGAGCAGCGATGAGCCCCTTATTCACTTTCTGCTGAGCAGGACTGGTCACAACACCCCTCCCTCCCTGTCCCAAGTGACAAGGTAGCCCAGTGGCCCCTGCCACAGCTGGGAGTTAAACCAGGCAGTGTGCCCGGCCGCTTGGGGACCCCTGAGTCACCCCCACCATCTGTTGGGGTACAGATAGGGTGAAGGCGATGGGTGCAGACGGACAGGGGAGAGGGGTGCGGCAGGGCTGAGCTGGTGTGCCCGAGGTGTGCACTGGTCTCCAGAGATGCGAGTAATGCAACGATTTGCAGCCCACAAAGAAGTGAAGGAAGCAAAGATCCCTTTAAGAAAGGTTCACTTCCCACAGACTGGAGCGGGCCTACACTGGAGGTGAGTGTGGCCTGTAGTCCCCTCGAGCCCAGCTTAAATCCTTTTGCTTGGAGATGCTGCAGTCAGGTAGATGTGGCTGCCATGACTTTCTTATCGACAGCCTGTGAAGGGCTTGGAGACCCTGTGACACAGAGACCCGTTAACGTCTGTCCATCTTATCACAGCCCCAGAGAAGGGCATGGCAGGGATTCTCGTGTGCCCGTCCATTCCCGAACGACGCTCCCTGGAGCTAATGGAGGCTGTTCCTCACCTTATCTCCTATGCACTCCTCGTGGGCAGCCTGGGGGATCCCTGACTTCCCTGCAGATGGCGCCCAATTTGCTGGAAGATGGAATCCCCAGCTGCTTCCCCTCTGAGCCGTCTTGAGTCCTGTGATCTGCGTAACTTCTTTCATTGCAGGTTTTGTGATTTGTGTAACTTCTGCCCAAGGCATGACGTCCACGGCCCGCAAACTCCCCGTACTCCAGGCAAGCTACCAGAGACCTTTGGTACCCGGCACCCTGCCGGAGTCTGGAAGTCTGGGTTTCCGGAAAGACAAAGTTGGCAAACTTACTCTTTACCTCAAAGAGGCATCACTCCAAAACGTAGCCTCTACTCTCTCATCATTGTGTCCGGGTTTAGGGACAAGATTTTTAAAATGTATTTCTGGC
>NW_007251339.1:1702-2648 GCF_000164805.1 Carlito syrichta | reverse complement strand
ATGGGTAGCCAGCTGGCTCACTAGTTAATTCAGCTAGTTGTCAGCTGGCTAGCTATGTACCTAGGCAATTAAGTAAGCTGGCTATCTAGCTGACTAGCTAGTTAAGTCAGATAGTTAAGACAGCTGGCTAACATGCTTGCTAGCTAGGTAGCTAGCTAGTTATGTCAGCTGTCTAGCCAGCTGGATAGCTAGTTAATTCACCTAGTTAGGTCAGCTGATAAAGCAACTGGCTAGCTAGGTAGCTTGCTAGTTAAATCAGCTGACTAGACAGCTGGTTAGCTGGATAAGTCACCTAGTTGATTCAGCTGGATAGCCAACTGGCTAGTTATGTAGCATGCTAGTTAATTCAACAGGCAAGAAAGCAAGCCAGCAAGTTAAGACAACTAGTTGTCAGCTGGCTAGTGAGCTTGCTTCCTAGGTTGTGACCTATTTAAATCTGTTGGCTAGCAAGCTGGCTAGCTAATTATGTCACCTAGCTTAGTAAACTGGCTATCCAGGTAGCTAGAGTGGTACAGAACAAGTTAAGTCAGCAGCCTATCCGTCTGAATATCCATTTAAGTCAGCTAGTTTAGTCACCTGGTTGGCTAGCTGTCTAGCTCATTAATCAACTAGTTAAATCAGCTGGCTAACCTGCTGACTAGTTAGTCACCTTTTTATGTCAGTTGTCTAGTCCGCTCGCTAGCTTGTTAAAAAGCTGGTTAAGTCGATGGCTAGCTAACTAGCTAGTTATTTCAGTTAGTAAAGTCAGCTGGCTAGCTAGGTAGATAGCCAGTTAAGTCAGCTAGATATGTCAGTTTGACAGCTGTTTAAGTCAGGTAGTTAAGTGTGTTAGCTAGCTAGCTAGTTATTTCAACTAGTAATGTCAGCTAGCTAGCTGGGTAGCTAGCTAGTTAGGTCAGCTGGTTAGCTAGTTAAGTCAGCTAGTTAAGTCAGGTGGCTAGTCACC
>NW_007251339.1:0-466 GCF_000164805.1 Carlito syrichta | reverse complement strand
ATAGTGGGCTCACTCGCTTTCCATCAGGTCAGCTAATTAGTCTGCTCACTTGCCTGCAAACTGGTCAGGAAACTATTCGGCTTGCTCACCAGCCAACAAGTCAACTAAATTTTCAGCTCGCTCACAGGCCAAGAAGTCAGCTAATTAGTTGGCTTGCTTGCCAGCTGATTAGATAAGTTAGCTCACCGGTCGGCTCGCAAGCTGGCCAACTAGTTAAGGCAGCTCACACGTCAGTTCACTTGCCGTACGACAAGTTAATTCAGCTCACCAGTCGGCTCATTCACCGACTGACTAGCTAACTCTGACCATTCAGCTCACACACTTGCCAACTAAAGTCAGTTGACCAGTCAGCTCACTCACTGGCTGATTAGTTAAATCAGCTGACAAGTTGGCTGACTCACTGGCCGAATAGTTAAGTCAGCTGGCCATTCTTCTCACTCACTAACTGACTAGTTAAGTCAGCTGA
>NW_007251338.1:404498-422129 GCF_000164805.1 Carlito syrichta | reverse complement strand
ACTCCAACTCAAAAACAAACAAACAAACAAACAAACAAACAAACAAACAAACAAACAAAAAGAGTTGGACCAGTTGGGACTTAAAATGTGCCTGTGTGGGAATGTGTTGGGTCTGGGATACTTGAGGGGTAAGGTGAGTGAGAGGTAAGAGAGGGTTTGAATGGTGATGGGGGAGAAATCAACAAGGATTCTAAGACTGTATAGCTCAGATGATTGGAAGAGAAGTGGTATCATCAACAGAAATAGTAAAGACTAGAAGATGAGCAGGTTCAGGGAAGGAAAAGGGACAAGTGTTGCATTCTGTGGACATGTTGAGTCAAAGACTGTGACTGAGAAATAACCATTCTGTGGGGGCATAGGAGTACTTGCCACCTCAAGGGCAGCATCACTGGTGTTGTGGGGTCAGCAGCCACGTCTCCGGGCCTCAGGAGAGAATGGGAAGCGAGAAAGTGGCAAATCACTTACAATTTTGCAGTAAAAGAGAAAAGAGAGGTGGAAGGGAGATTCTTCCAGAGGGCTAAGAAAATAATTAAAAAATTCTTCCCATTTGTAGTATGATTTACAAAGTACATCAAGTCAGTTACCTTACCTAATTTTCACAACATTTAAAGGAGTCAGGGCAGGGATGATTTTATCTACTTCACAGAGGAAGAAACTGAGCCTCTGAAATACCCAAGGCTAGTAGGTGTCACAGGAGGGATTCTGTCTTCTGGGCCAGGACTCTTTCCACTTCACTATAATGCCTATGAGTATGGGGAGAGTTTGTATGTGTGTAGAGCAAGGTGTTTGTAGCCCAAGTAGAAGGTGAGATTGAAGGTATACACACACACACACATACACCACTTATGGGCACTATGGGAAGGAGGGTCAGGACCTAGGTGAGGTCAGTCTTGGGAAGGAGGAGTTCTGCTTCTGAGGTGGAAGGAAAGGAGAGGGAGTTTCGAGATGCAGCATGTTGAGAAAGAGAGGAAGTGAATTAGGAAAATTCAGAAGACACAGAACCAGTAGACCTGGAAAACACTCAGCTAAAAAAGTTGAAGAACATTCATTAAACAACATGCCAACAAACACTACAATGCATGGATTGGGTTTGAGGGTGGAGGAGGAAGACAAGGGGGCTGTGGGTTCCTATACCTCTGGGATACAAGACGCAGGGCAGAGCCACCTCTATTGTGAACAAATGAATAGACAAAGGAGCAAAAGGGGCCCTCTCTTAAGGCCTGAAAATAGAAACAAGGTGGGAGGGAGGTGTGTGCTATGTGCCCCTTGTACCTATCCCAGTGTCATTCTTCACCCCACTCTCACCTCCACTTGGTCTCTGCTGCAGTTCTGGGTCAGTACTGCTGTTACTCTAGTCTGGCCCCAGGAGAAGGATCAGCTCCTGCTCAGAGTCAGAGGCAGTTCAGGATGGATGCTGACCTTCACTGGAGGTGAAGTAAGGTGGTGGTGGTGGAGGACCAGGGGTTGTGGAACCTGGCCGCGTCATCCCTCTGGGGCAGAAGAATGGGATATGCAGTTGAGGTTCTGCCAGACCTGGAGAATAGAGGGACAGCTTCCTATGCAGAAAGAGAACCCCACAGAGGTAACCCTTCCCTCTGAATCTTTCCATCTAGGAGTCCTGGAGGGTCCATCCCAAGGCTCCTGAGGTACTTCTTAGTAACCTATTGGCTGCCCTGAATTTTGTTGTTTGTGTTAGAGGGGTCTGGCTAAAACCAAATCTTCATGGCCTGGAATTCCAGGAACCTGCCCTCTTGCTTTGGGGAGGTCAACTCGCCCTTTAGGGAAAGAGCTCCTGCTTTTCTTGTTCTGAGGCCAAAGTCTGCATTCGAGGCACAGGAAGGCAACAATGCCTCACAGGTTCCTGCTTCAGAACCCACGTGGGCTCGAATGCAGATGCAGGCGCAGTGTTGGATGGTGTATGCAACGAGGCTCAGGCTCAGTGGAGCCCTCTCATCACTGCCTATGGGAAGATATGGAGGGTGTACTCCCTGTGAGAAAACCCTGTGGTCTTTGGTGCAGAGTTTTCAGGGTCTCTAGCTGTGGCTGCATTTCATCTCAGTGGTCAACTGTTCCAGTTTGCCTGGGACTGAGTCGTTTCTGTGGTAAAACCTGGAAAGTCCTAGACAAACCAGGTCAAATTGGTTGCCCTAACTGTCCCACCCTTTACTTCTGGAAAAATGTAGAATTCAAGATCTCCAAATTCCACTGAGCACAGCCTGAATTTTCTTCTGGGATGATGCACCCTCTACACAGGTAAAGGGATACACTGCAGTGGGCCATGTTGTATAGAAGTGGCTTTGGGATCTGGGTTGAAATCTACTTCCTCACTTCCTAGATGTGAAATTCTGGGTGAGTTACTTTTTATTTCTGAGCCTCAGTTTCTTTATCTGTAAGATGGGGATAGTAATATCAACCTCACATGGTTGTTGTGAAGAATAAATAAGACAATGCTTGACAGTCAAGTGCCTAGCCCAGTACAAGGCACGTGGAGAAGTCAGTAAATGTTGGAGCTTCCTGATTTTTCCTTTTCCTTCTCCCTTGCACTAGAGTGATACCCATTCTGCAGACGGAGAAGATGAGGCTGATGAACAGAAGTAGTTTACTCTGGGTCAGAGTCAGACTTCCAGCTCTTGACCGCAGCTTTCAGCTTTGGAATAGGCAGGGGTTTCTTCATCTAGAATGTTCCCTGGCTGAAGGGAAGGACACAATTTTATTTATTTCTTTGTTTATTCATTCATTCAACACATTTTACAGAGTACCTACTACAGCAGTTGTTGTTCTAGGTGCTGGGGATACAACTGTCAACAAAACACATAAATATTCTGCCCTCACGAAGCCTACATCCTATCCTGGTAAGGGAGATACATAATAAACATCTATATAATATAATGTCAAGTAGTAAGAATTGCTTTGAAGGAAAAATAAAGCAGGTTAAGCTGGTAGAGAGTGGCTGAGACCTGGGCGTTATTCTGTAAGGGTGGCTAAGGAAGGACTATCTGGGCTGAGCCCTGGAAGAATGCAGCCTTGGTCTTCTGGGCCTGCCATCTCGGTCCCCACAGCTTCCATCCCAGTCCCAGCTGCCCAGGGTGGAGTCAGCTGCTCAGAAGAAACAGCCAGTGCCTGATCTGGGCTGCAGGGGTAGGTGGGAGTGCAGCTGTTTTTATCAGCTGTCCTTCCTCGGTGCTGACCCCTCTGCTGATCTAAGCTTTGGGGATGGGGGAGGAAGCCAAGCTGGAAAATCAGTATTGAGGGTCAGATTGCAGATGAAAATGATATAAACGGGCTGCCCTGCCCTACTTGGAGACACTCTACACGTGGGGACAAGTCACAGTGTATTTGGTTTCCTCTATGGCTCTATTTCTTTGGCATTGCCTTTTCCTTTAAGAAAAAAAAAATACACCCCTGTTTGGATTGCATGCTAAATGATTTATGAACATTATTCTTCTCCGTTAGTTCTACCTGTAAGAGCTCCAGCCCTCGCAATCCTTTTCATGTTGATTAAGTACATTTGAAAGCAAGAGGAGACTGTCTGAAATTGCTTCACAATATAGACTCACGGCTTCCCTGGACCCAGGAGGGATTCCTCATCTTCCCTTTGAAAGAGTTCCTTTGCAGCTGGTTAAGCAGGAGATCAGTCCAGAAACATGTAACCAGTCTTGTGTGTGTTGGAAGAGGCAGAGGGAAAGCACTCTTTCTGGGACTGATAATTATGGATTTGAGGTACTAGAATCCCTGGGCAGGAGCATCCTCCAGAAACAATCTTTCCTGTACCCCTCTTCTCCATCCAGGTGTGACTGATTGTACTTGGCTTGACCTTAGCAGGTCAAAAACTGTTTAGGAGGACAGAAGGGTGTTCTTAAAGAGTCTGTCAGAGCTCAGTGTTTCCGGGGACCCCACTGAATAGAAAAGGGAGACAGGGGAGGAAGAAGGAATGTCACAGCAGGTCTTTGTATATATTCCCAGGCTAATGGATGGTTCATGTGGAGAGGAAGCTTAATCCACAGAGCCAGCCCCCAAACTGAAGGTCCTCTTGACTCATTCTACAATGAGGACAGGACCAGTGGCTTCCTCTAGTTCCTCCCACATCCCTTGTTTATAACTGTGTGATGGAGATCTTGTAGGTAGGTGATAGTTAAGCATCTAGGCTCAGAACTCACTTTGACTTAGCCCAAGTCAACCTAGAAAGTAGACTTCAATAGATTCTGTTTCTTCTCCATACTCAGCCACTTGCACCACAGTCTTTCCCAGGACCCCCTTCCCCAGATCTCTGGGTCAAAGATGAAATAGGACAGTTTTCCCTGAACTTCTAGTCTAGCCATGGAAATTGTGTGGTTGTCTCCTCTTTTCTGCCTCCTTGCCCCACAGATACCCCTCTGAGCTGCCTTTAGCTTCCTGTGTTTCCAATCCAGGCTCTAATGTTTTATTCTCCTCCCTCATCTTCAGAAAGTTGTCACCCTTAGTAGCTTCCCTTCATGTATAAGCTCCAAGTTTCTTCACATCTGTCACCCCTCTCTTCCCTTTTCAGAGGGGCATGGAGCGCGTGTCTGTATCAGAGGTTGGTTTGGACTTGACTCCAGTCTTACTTTTGTTGCTTACCTATTGGATGGCTTTGGAAAAGTCACTTCGTATCTCTGACTCTCAGTTCCCTCATCTGTTAAATGGGAATAAGACCATTTGAGGGAAAAATGAGATGCTGGTTATGAAAAAAAATGCTTTGTAAATTGTGAGTGTTCTTTATCTCCTTGGGACAAAAATTAAAATAAACACTTAAAAGGTAAACACTTAAAATTCTATTGTCTGGCTACATGCAATCTGGGAGAATGAGATGGCATGCTCTGAGGAAAAAGCCCCAAACCATGACTTGTAGAAAGTAAAGACAAGTGCTGATTTTGCCAGCCACGCCTCAGTTCTCACAACAGGAGGAGGACCAGTGGAGGGAAACTGAGCACCTACTATGTGCCAAGTGTCCTGCTTGGCTTTTTGGCTCTCTTGTCTTACTTTCTCACACCAGCCCGGAGATGATGTTATCCTCCTTTGGGCAGATGATGGGAATGAGACACAAAGAGGTTAAGTTACCTGCTCAAGATCACGAAGTTAGCAAGGGGTAAGGCAGAGAATCAAACACATCTCTGCCTGGCCCTCATGTACTTGCTGTGCTATCCCATGTCAGAACCTGCCTCCTGGAAGGTGGCTTTGAGGAAAGCTGCTGCCTTCCAATCCCACTCACCCCTTGAACCTGTAATTCTATCATTCACCATTTATTCCTCAGAGCTCAGAGTTTCCTCCTCTGATTCTCTCTTGTCTCCCTCTCTCTCCGTCTCTTTTGAATGCACCTACCTGGGAAGGGTTGTTCACAAGCATGGATTAGTACTGTCAGCCCCTTTCTTCCTGGCTAAGAGAGACAGCCAGAATAAAATCTCTAAATTGTGTACTGGGGAGGGCAGCTGATCCTGATAAGGGCAAAAAGGAAAGGCTAGTCTATCTAAGACAAATCTTACCCTCTTCCGAGTTTTGCCTGGACTGGCCCTGCCTCCATGCAAGTCGAGCCATGCTCTGGGGACAGTCTCTGAGATCTGCGTCCTGCTGTCTAAGCCCCTAGTGAGTGTCCACACCTCATGCAGCACAGCCTTGGCTGAGGGATAGGGCGGATGTGGGTACGCCTCCTGGTCTCCTTGCCAACACTCAGACACATAGACCTTCCTTCTCCGCAAACCTCCCTTTTCTCTCTTCTCTCCCCTCCCCACCTTGATGTGGAGGGCTCAACCTCACTGAAGCTTCTGTCCACTCCAAGAGTCCCTCTCTCCCCAGAGTGACTCAAAGGGCCTTTTGAGTGGGGGAGCAGGCAGCCTGTGGGCCTGGGAGGAGAGATAAAGGCGTGAGATCCCTCGAGGGCCCACGGGGTCAGGGGCTGTGTATCTGGTGACTTCTGAATGCAAGCTCCAACAAAGAGAAATCTGTGGTGGGAGAGCCTCTGAGAAGGAAATAAAATCTCCATGAAAACAAACTTTTGTTGGAAGCTTTCTCCTCTTGTTTTGGCAGCGTTGCTAAGTCCTGGGAGGGGAAGGCTGTGTCTTCCGGAGCAGTGGGGAGGCTCTCGGAGTGTCCAAATAGCAGCTTGCTAGGAGAGGACTGTTTTTCTCCCACCAGGAAGACAGGGCTTGGGAGTTAGTGCAGTAATCATTGGTTTTCTAATCAAGGCTAGAATGGGTAAAAGAAAAAAGCTGGGACCAGTGAAAAGGGATTTGGTCTGTGAGTTGGGAGACAAAGTGGCCATGGCACTGTTTTTATAGTTCTGTGACTGGGGCCGACCCCAAGATCCTTTTGTGCCTCATTTTTTTCACCTGTAAAATGAACATAACTTGCCCAAAGTCATTCAGCTAGAAAAGCAGGGGCCAAGCCAAGATGCAAACTGCTATCTTTAATTACCCTGTAATTAATGAAAACCAGAAGATGGAGGTAAAAGGATCTTTGAAGGCATCATAAGGTCCCTGGAAGGCTAGATGATTATTTCTTCATCCCAGGGCTAGGTGGTCACTTAATAATACTCACTTGATTAGTTTCTGCATCATGTTTTGCCAACATCAAAAAAGCTAGGAAATGGTTAAAGAAGGGACTTTGCAGTCCATTTATGCTGACAACTTGAATTGGTCAACTATTTTGCCTCTTTCTAGATTGATTTGGGGATATGGGATCTCACAAAGCTTAGGGGATGCAGAAAATGAGACTTTCCCCAGCTGCTGAGATTTTTTATGTTAAATAAGTACAAGAATATATATATGTGTATGTGTGTATGTGCATATATATACACATATATACATACATATATCTATATCTATATCTATATCTGTATCTGTATCTGTAGATATATATATTTCCCCTGAAGTCCAAGGAAAGGGTAAGACTTTGTACTGGGTTTGATAACAGTGTATCCTTTTGTCCTGCTTAGGGAGAAAATCCTTTATTGTGGCTGTTGCCAGCAGAGCTCAGAGTATTTCAGAGCCGTGGGTAGCTGAGGGATAAAGCAGGATGGGAACTGAGCTGTGGTGTCCAGTCTGTCTATTCCTGACAGATCACCATGTGGCCCTGGGAGAGTGGCCCTTCTCTGGGCCCTCTTTCTTTTAGCACAGACATGTCAGATGGGATGTTCCACTCTTGCCTCCTTCTCCTCCTACCCCCAGAGGGAGAAAAGAGATAAACTCAGGGGCAGCGGTGGACGATGAGAGGACCTGAGAGAACTGGCTGGGGAAGCAGTGAGGCTGAGAACCAAACCTATCCCTTCTCTCCCAGTTCCCTCTCCCTTTTTCTCTTCTTCAAAGGATTGCTCCTATGAAAAGGTATGCGTGTTTTCACCTGTGCTCTGGACATCTTGGAAAACAGATACATGAGCAGAAGTGCCTCTCCCAGAATTCTCTCTTTAACCAGGGGGGCCATGATACATCTGGATTTGGGAAGACCTGTCCAGGAAAGCCTGACTGCATTAGCGAAGGCGCCTCCTTTCTCCCTTCTTCCCTCTGCTGTCCCTTCGGCAGCCTTGCCGGGTCAGTCAAGGGCTAAGAACAGAGACAGTAGCGCTGAGGTCACGTGGCTGGTCTGAGCAGCTTGCAACAGGGGGACATTGTTAGAGGCAAGTTAATAGGTGAAGTCTCCCACTGTTGACCACATACAGAGTTCACATGGGGCATGTCCAGGCTCGGCGTGGCTAGGATGTTCATGTGCCTAGAAGTAGGCAGGAGACCAGCCTGTGCAGGCTCTCTCCCTCTTCTTCTCAATACACACACACACACACACACACACACACACACACACAGTCATACCCAGTCATGCACACAAGCAGACACATGAACACAGAGTCACACACATGCACAGGCATGCACGCACACACACACACACATGCATGTATGCATACCCATGGAGTCAAACAGACTCAAACAGCACACTGGCAATATGAGAGAGACCTTTTTTAAGAACATCTCTCTCCACTCTCCCGTTCCTTTCTTTCCTGCCTGATTCCTCCTTCCACTCCCCTCTGTCACCTCTTCTGGTTTAATCAACAGTGATCACAGTTCCTGGGTTTGCCAGGCCAACCCTCATTCCACGTAGTTTTGGAGACAACAGGAGACAGGAGAGAACTCAGTTGTGAGCCAGGTAGAGTTGGGTTCATGACTGTGGACATGGTAGGCAGTTATTTAACTCATCTAAGCCTAACTATTCTCATCAATAAAATCAGACTACAGATACTTGTGAGGTGATTGTAAGGAATGTGCATAGAAACAGGTATAAGCCACCTAGCACAGGAAGTGCCAGTGGGTCAGCTCTCTCCTCTGCTTGACTGCCTCAAAATATATTTCTGCTGTATGGTCCCCATCCTGCTGTTTGAACTGAAAAAGAGGCTCGCCCTAGTGAGGCATCTGGGGTCTACTTTGTGTGGGCTTTATCTAAGGACTGGTTTTGACCCTAGGAGAAGAAATGTTACAGTGATCATTTATTGAGCACTTTCTATGTAAGGCAGTAACATTCATTTCATCTTCATGATGCCCTGCTCATTCCTTTCTCAAAAATAAGGAAGCTGAGACACTTGAGAGTTTAAGTCATTTGTCTGAGTTCACTCAGTTAGCAAGTGACCAGGAACCCAGCTCCTAATCCCAACTTTCTGTGGTACTTGATGATTTACTACAGCATTGGGGACATGGTCATGAGTTCACACCCAAGGCAAATGGCGCTGTTTTATCTGGTGATCTAGCAGGTCATCTGCTTCTCTTCCTAAAGCAGGTCCATTTGGATGGAGCCTTTCTTTCTTTCTTCTAACTTTTCTCTAGATGTGGACTTGAGTAGGAAGCTTTGGTTCTGAGGAGCTAGATATGGGAGACCTGAGGGAGCATCTATGGGAACAACTGGGAGGGGAGTGGAGAGTCCATTCAGGTTTGCAGATGCTGAAGAACACGCACCATGTGCTGGGCCCTGAGCTTGGTACTGGGGATGCAGAAGGGAATAAGACCTTGTCCCTTCAGGGAACTCAAGGGGAAGTGAGGAGGACAGGGGCTTGCATTCAAACTAGAAAAAATGTAAGTATCATCAAAAAATTACAGACAAAGTTGCGATAAATGACAAACTGGGGAAAATTTTACAACTCATATCGCAGGACTATTCTCCCTAATATACAAAGAGCTCCTAAAAATCAACAGCAAAAGCTTAACCCAATAGAAAGAGATGAGTAAGGAATGGGAACAGACTATTCACAGAAAAGAAAATACAAATAGCTTTTAACATATGAGGGGATGTTCAGTCTTGTACCTAATAAGATAAATGCAAATTAAAACTCTTCTGGGATACCATTATTCATTTAGCTTTTAAATGGGCGAAAATCCAGAAAGTTTGATAGCACACTTATTGACAAGGCCCTGGGTAAACAGACTGTCTTATAGTATAAATCAGCACAATTCCTTTGAGGGGCTTTTTGGCAATATCTACCAAAATTATAAGTTATATGCTTTTTGACCCAGCAATTTTGTGTTGGGGAATTGATCCTAAAGATATACATATGTATGACATATGTATAAGTATATTATTTGCAACATTTTGCTACTACATTATCTGTAGTAGCAAAAGATTGAGGGAAAAACTAAATATTCATCAATTAGGGACCAATTAGTTCAATTATGGAATATCCTGACAGTAGAATACTGTGCATTTAAAAAGAGAAATGAAGCTGGGCTCGATGGCTCAGCCTGTAATCCCACGCCTTTGGGAGGCTGAGGTGAGTGCATTGCCTGAGCCCGTGGGTTCGAGACCCGCCTGGGCAGGCAAGACCTCATCTCTACAATAAATCAAAAAACTTAGCCGGGTGTGATAGTGCACACCTGTAGTTCCAGCGACTTGGAAGCCTGAGGCAGAAGGATCGCCGGAGTCCAGCATGTCGAGGTTGCGGTGGCCGGGAGCGGCCACTGCACTCCAGTCTGGGCGACAGAGTGAGACTCCAACTCAAAAAAATAAAAATAAAAATAAATAAATAAATAAATAAAAAGAGAAATGAGAAATCTTTTATTGATATAGAAAGGTCTCCAAAATATGTGTAAAAAAAGAACACACCAAGATGCAGGAAAGTATGCATAAAAGGGGGAAAAAAAGAATCTATATTTGTATTTGCTTGGACAGGTGGGAGACAGGAACGGGAAGGAGGCATTTCAGTGTTTACCTTCTTATACTTTTTGATTTTTGAACCATGTTACATATCACCTTTTTAAAAACAAAACAAAACAAAACCCAAAACACTGTGCAAATCCCACGAAACGTCTGGGGCTGCATTCTGCCAAAAGCTGCTGATTTCCAACCCCTGGGCTCTGAATTATACAGTGGAAATGGAAATGGAAAGGGGTAGATTTGAGAAATCTTTTTTTAGGAGGGAAGTCCCCCTAGGTTGGGTTTGGGAGGGAGGGAGAGGGCAGAGGCAGCATCAGAGAGAACTCCCAGATGTGGGCCCCTGGCAGAAGGCAGCACCATTCTGAGATGGGAAGACTGGAGAGAAACACGTTGGAGGAAAAGGAAGCAACTGCAGGTCACTGGGACAATCTGCCCTGGAGAATCATTTCACCTCTTGAACTCAGTCTCTGCAGTTCTCCAGTCAGTTCATTCCTGGGACCTGACCTTGCCCTGTTTCTCTAACCATCCATCCACAAAGGTGGTATTTCTAGCTAGCACAGGGGATGTCTCTCCAGAGTTTCAAAGGCCAGCATCTGCAGAACTAGGGTCAAAGAGGAGGCCCAACCAGTAGACTTGACAGCAGAAACTCCACATACCCTACAGGGTCGACCTGTCCTAGAGAAAGGGCAGGAATTTGTGCTCAGCTTCCCATCTCCGTTCCAATTCTCGTTGGCTCACCGTCTGCTGCCGAAGAGGACTCTGGGGTGATGAGACTGATGCTGGAGCATCCCAGCAGACACAGCCTGTGCTCTTCCAGGGTTAGTGTCCACCCAGGAGCACTGATGTCAACAGAGAGGAGAGAAGCCAGGTGAAGGGAACTCCAGGCAAAATGAGCATGAGGTGTGTAGCATTCATGTGACAAGTGCAGTGGACAGGATGTGTGTTTGGGGCAAAGCTACCCCCTTTGGTGAGAATAGCAGTCCCCTTGGCACCTCACCCAGCTACAGGCCCACCTGCAGAGTTGGGGGCCAGAATGAATAATGGACTTGATAGTTACTGGCAGCCGCACTGTTTGGTGTTGGAGGTGTCATGAGCTGGTATGTGAAATACAGCCACGCTCTTGGTTTTAGTTGTAGCTGGAAAGGATTAGAAGACAATTAATAAATCATTTAGTGCCCTGAGTTTAAGTAACTTATTATTATGGGCTGCATATATTTATTACGCTTCACTGAGCAATGTTGGCACATTTCCTTCAACTGTTACACAATTTGTATGCAGTTTGTTTCAGAAGGATTTTTTTTAAAATGCACATATAAATTATTAACCTGCATTCTTTAGGGCAGAAAGCTGGAATTCCTTCCCCTTCCGCCATCCCCCCATCTTCTGTATGAGTCTCATAAAAACTTCCTGTTGCCGAAATGATGGTAATGTCATGTCCTGCAGCTTGTCATCTGAGGGGCTGGGAAAGGCATAAAGAATCACTTGGTGTCTCCCTGGATTAGGCACCTGAGGCAGAGACCTAACATGGTTGTGAAGAAAACAGACACGTGATAGGCTGGTGCCTGGAGAGGAATTGTTGATCAGGATTCTGTCTTTCAAAACTACAGTGAAAATAAAAGAGATTGGAGGACAGGGAGAAGCAGTCCTTGAATAAAACCCTGAACCTGTTGACTTGAGAGCTGGAAGCATTTCAGACACTGATGGACCCAAACTGTTTTGCCCCAGGGCTACAGTAGGGTCCCCTACTTTTCCTCAGCCCTAGGCCCCCTTACCTCCCCTAGCTGGGATTTTTCTTGGAGTTGATAGGGATACCTTTCCTTCAGCGATTCTCTGAAATGCATTGGAAGATCTTCTCCACATCTTTTCAGGTTCGAGGCTGTATTGCCTTGTTTTTCTTGGTGGAGCAGTTTGTAGTTTTTGGTAATATGTCATTTTTAGTTGCTCCCTGAATTATTATAATCCCTCCTCACAAAAATTTTCACCTAAGTACTTAGGGACTAGGTTAAAGAACAATCTGACTGGCTTGCCTCTTCTCTTTCCAGATGCCTTTCCAACATCTGTATAGCACACATCTGTTGAGCACCTAATGTGTAATAGGTGCTCCTGGGATGTGTGTGTGTGTGTGTGTGTGTGTGTGTGTGTGTGTGTTGCATCAAAAGGCGTCTGTGCCTTCATCTTGCTTCCTGCATCGTTTGGGTAACCCAGCATCCACAAGAGTCAGTGCCTGTTAAGTGAATGAATGAGCCAACTAGGAATGAATGCAAGTAGCTTCTGAACACACAAGACAACCTACAGGAAGAACTCAGTAGCCTGCAACATCAAGAAGTAGACTTATTTGGGATTTCCTAGCCAGCTAAAGTTTACTTCTTAAAGTAAACTCAAGGATGTTTTAAACATTATGAACGGACGTCCTCCCTATCCTCCTAAGTAAATTATCGTGGACATGATTGAGCCTTGATGCTTACTTACTGGGTTGCTTTTAGCTTTCTCCTTAGTCAACCCTCCATGCCTCAGTTTGCTTTCCAGGGAAACCCAAGCTCCCCCTTTTAGTACTTCCAATTGCCTGAAGCCCAAGGTACACGATAATTTAGTCTGTTAGAAATGTGAAATGTGTATAAAATCAGTGAGGAAGCTGTAAGGGCCTGAGCATTTTCCTTATGAATGAGGTACATATACTTTAATGCAAAGATTTTGTGACATGTATTTTGACTGCTAAGAAAAAACGGTTCTCTTTCCAATATTTTTATACTATGTTGGATTTATGAGGCTATTGAATGGCTAATTCACGTGCTGGCAGGGAAGGCATTTTTGTCATAGAAATGATGACTTTTCTGCTGGGAGGCTGCAAGTGAAGCCCACAAGGGTTGGAAAAGGCATGTTATCCTCAAGTTTGCTTTCAAGAGGGTCACACTGAAAGTTCTCCGATTCAGTTCTTTTAAGACATAAAGGCAATGTAGCGACGAGGTGGGTCTCTTGGCTGACAGTCTTACCCAGGTGTCTAGAAAAGGCAGTGAGTGGTTGCTGCAGCCTTGCTCTCCAGCTCTACCCTTTACCCCCTGGAGGGTGTAGCTCTTTAGTAGGCCAGGAATAGGGCTGCTTTTGTGTCTTCTCCTGATGAGCATCTTGGGCTGACCTTCCTGCAGCCTGACAGAGGGCTCTCGGAGCAAGTCCTGTCTCCACAGGGCCTTCTCATTCCCCTTTGTGCCTGGGGAGTTGCCAGACAGAGCTAGTCCATCCAGCCCATGCTACCTGCAAGCTCCTTTACTGGCAGGTGCCAGGTGGAGACAGTCAGCTACTCAGGAGAGAGATTGTTCAGGGTAGTTACTGCTAGCAAGGGATCCCGTTTTATCTACCTGCCATCAGAGTAATCAGTCCTCTGCTGGAGGCTCCTTGGAGGAGCCTTGAGCAAGTGAGGCACGCAGATGGCCATGCAGTTGGGTGACTCCTGGACTGGAGATGAATACTGTGGGCCCTGCCCTGCAGGCCAGGGATGTGTGCTGTGAACTCAGGAAACCTCCTGCCCCTCCTGTGTTTATGGTGAAATTGGGCCTCCATTGGAAAGGCACAGTTTTCCTACTCCGTTTGTTCGCAGATTGGTGTTATACCCTGGAGCCAAATTAGTGGCTAAGAACAATTGGAAACAAATGCTCTTTCAGCATACTGCTGTGATTTGGGGATCCAGGTGGGGACACCAGCCGTGGCTGCCTTCTCCACTGAGCCACCTCTCCACAGAGAATCAGCATCCCAGAACCACTCAGCACAGCCAAACTCCCTCATAATCAGCCAGCACCACGCACATCTGCCTAACCTCAGCGAAACAAGCTGGAGCCCTGTTAAGTTATTTATGAAACAATATTCAAAACCAGCCCCAGGAGGCGAGTTAGAAAATAATGAATGGGAAGTGACAGGGTGCTGTTTGGAGAGGCCTGGCCTGCTTGAGTGGGACTGGTCCACGGGTGCTGCGTGCTTCAAGGCGCCTTCTGATGGCTGCTGTGAATAGCACCTTCTCTGAGATGCGGATATTCTTTTTACTCTGTCCAGCACTGGTCTGAGGAAACATGGCTAACACACTACATCCTCCTATATGGATGTACCTGCCCCCAAAGGTCATTGTCAAGAGGAAGTTCTGGAGATACTTGGTGGGGAGAACCTGCCCCGCAGGACCTAAGTAGCTGCTGGGTTATACTTAACCTCCCAATCAACTTATCTATCTGCCATTAGACTGTGGGCTCCTTGAAGGCAGGGAACTGAAATTTTTCATCATTGATCCCCAATCTAGTGAAGGGTCTGACACATTTTGTAAATGAATGAAGGGAATTACTGGACTGACTTCCAATCCTGGGCTTCCCTGAGTCTCCACTGTCCTCTGAAGTGTTTCTTCAGATGCAAAATGAGAAGTTCAGGATAGAAGATCTCCAAGACTCCATCCAGGTCCAGCCATGCCCATTGCTAGCACTGGTTGCTGCACTGCACCGGCCCCAAGCTGCACTCCCTCACCGGCTCTAGACTGACTCATACCTGGGCAGGCGCTGCCCACTGTGGCAATGTTCCCTTTGGCCTGGTGACCCTGGCTTAGTCATTCTGCAGTTCTCCCGCCTGGGTCATGCTCTCTAGTGCCAAATCCTGTCCTATGCCTATGCTGTTTTCCCCTGACACATCCTCACACTGTCACCTTTCTCAGTTACACAGTTGAACATTTCCTCCAAAGCAAAGCCAGATGCAAAAATGAGGACTTGTTAGCACAAAGCGATGTATGTGTTCTGCCCTGGGCTGCACCTCCTGGGTAGGCTGTATTTACTTTTCTTTCTGAGCCAGACCCTTTTCCACAAGGGGAATTAAAGGGCTCTTCATTTCCAACCAAAGGAGGAAAGCCCAAGGGTCAACCTGTGGCACATCCACATCCCTTTATCAAGCTGCCTTTGTTCAGGAAAGCAAGGAACTAGCTCCTTTCCTCCTTTCTGCCTGGTACAGAATTTCTCTTGCTTCCTGCGAAACAACAATGTTTACTTGCACGGGAGACATACTTTAAACTTTTCAAAGTACCTAATTATTTCATTTTTACAATATCTTTGTGTTGCAGGCAAGGCAGGAATAAAAATCTGGATTTATCTGAGACCCAAAGATTTATTGGTATCTAGTCCAAGATTTCTTGGACTCCTAGGACTTTGTGGCTAAATGTGAACCTAGTAAATATCTTCTCCACTGATTTTTAGCATCTCTGGGAATGTAAATAGCCTTGAAATACTGATAAAATTTATAAGGCTTTCCCCCAAAAAACATACAAATACCATTCCGGATAAAATTTCAAGGGGCTTACAGACCCCTTCAACTTTAAGGTTCCTCTTGCTCTGGTACAACCACTCCATTGAATAGATGAAGAAATTGAGGCCCAGACAGGGCGACATGCACAGGGTCACAGGATTATGAAGGCGAGGCCATCTCTTGGGTCCAAACTCTCTCCAACATACCATGCTGCTTGCTGCCGCATCAGATTAGGAGCCCAAATCCTCTAATCTTTTTCTCAGCCTCCTGTTACCTTCTTCTTTTAGATTTCTTGCTCATCACTGTTCCTAGACTGTCTTTCATTTCAGACTAGAGTTGGTCTTCCTCCCTGCCTCCACCAGGTTGTTTTTTGTTTCTGTTTTTTAATTTTAAATCTTTTCTCAATTTTCCAGCATTAGCTTTCTGGAGTCACCCTGGTTCAGAAATTCCCACAAGAAAGTCGCCTCCCCTGTTGGCAGACTGGCTTAGCCATCTCACCCCCAGGAGCTTAACCCTTTTCTCCCTTACAGACTCCTCACTGAGCTTTCCCCACTGTGGCTGAGAGGTTCTGGGTTCCTTGTTCTCTCTGTAGGTCCTTGGTTTCCTTACCCTCTCCTCGGGCAGAAGAACTGCTCCTTTCCCTGCTCTTTGAGATCCTGGGCTCTTTTTTCTTTTCCTGATAGAAATTGTGAGAAGTTGGTGGTGGCATGTATACATATTTTTAAAATTGCGGTAAAATATACATTACACAAAGTTTGCCATCTTAACCTTTTTTTTTGAGTCAGAGTCTCACTCTGTTGCCCAGGCTGGAGTGCAGTGGCACACTCACTGTCACCCCTGCGTCAACCTGCTGAGCTCAGGCAATCCTTCTGCCTCAGCCTTCCGAGTGGCCGGAACTACAGGCATGTACTACCACACTCCGCTAATTTATTTTTTATTTTATTTTTTTACTGTAGAGACAAGGTCTCCCCAAGTTGCTCAGGCTGATCTTGAATCCCTGGGTTCTGGCAATCAGCTCACCTCGGCCTCCCAAAGTGCTGGGATTACAGGCTTGAGCCATTGCACCCGGCCCTTAACCATTTTTAAGTGCACTGTTTGGTGGCATTAACTGCATTCACATTTCAATACAACCATCCACCGAACTCTTTTCATCTTGCAAAACTGAGACTCTGTATCCATTAACAACAACTCCCCAGTTCCCCACAACACCACGGCTCTTCTGGCAACCACCAGTCTACTTTTTTCTTGAGTCGAAGTCCCACTCCGTCGCCCAGACTGGAGGGCAGTGACACGCTTCCGGCCACCGCAGTCTTGACCCACTGGGCTCTGGCAATCCTTCTGCCTAAGCCTTCCAAGTAGTGGGAACTACAGGTGCGCGCAACCACACCTGGCTAATTTTCTTTTTATTTATTGTAGAGACGAGGTCTCACCAAGTTGCCTGGGCTGGTCTCGAACCTGTGGGCTCAGGCAATCCACTCGCCTTGGCCGCCCAAAGTGCTGGGATTACAGACTGAGCCACCAAACCTGGCCACCAGTCTACTTTTCATCTCTACGAATTTGACACTGTGTGTCTCCTATAAGCATTTTTCTTTCTGTGACTGGCTTATGTCACTTAGCATAGTGTCCACAAGGTTTATTCATGTTTAAGCATATGTCAGAATTCCCCTCCTTCTTTTTTTTTTTTTTTTTTTTTTGAGTTGGAGTCTCACTCTGTTGCCCAGACTGGAGTGCAGTGGCCGCTCCCGGCCACCGCAGCCTCGACCTGCTGGGCTCCTGCTATCCTTCCGCCTCAGCCTTCCGAGTAGCCGGAATTACAGCTCCTGCTATCCTTCCAAGTAGCTGGAATTACAGGCATGCGCTACCACGCCCAGCTGATTTTGTGATTTTATTGTTGAGATGGGGTCTCGCTGCCCAGGCGGGTCTCGAACCCACAGGCTCAGGCAATCCACTCACCTCAGCTTCCCAAAGGCGCGGGATTACAGGCTGAGCCACCAAGCCCGGCTATTCCCCTCCTTCTTAACCTGAATAATATCTCATGGTATGTGTCGACTACATTGTGTTTACCCATTCATCTGACCATGGATACCTGGCTGCTTCCACTTTTAGCTATCGTGAACAGTGCTGCTGTGAATACAAGTGTCCAAGTATCTGTTTTCGTCACTACTTTGGGGTACATAATACATACCCCAAAATGGAAGCATGTATTTTTTTTTTTTTTTTTTTGAGTTGGAG
>NW_007251338.1:385280-404245 GCF_000164805.1 Carlito syrichta | reverse complement strand
TCACTCCGTCACCCAGACTGGAGTGCAGTGGCCGCTCCTAGCCACTACAGCCTAGACCTGCTGGGCTCCGGTGATCCTTCCACCTCAGCCTTCCAAGTTGCTGGAACTACAGGTGTGCGCTACCACGCTTGGCTAATTTTTGATTTATTATAGAGATGAGGTCTCGCCAAGTTGCCCAGGCGGGTCTCGAAAGCGCTGGGATTACAGGCTGAGCCACCAAGCCCGGCTGGAGACATGTTTTTAAGGTGTCTTAATTATTCTCTGCTGTCCCCCAAGTCTATTTTTATTTTATTCTTTGATGTCTTTTGAACAACTACTGACCTTACTTGCTCTGTGCCACATGCTACAAAAGGCACTTTTTCAGAGAGCCCTGGAGGGACCACAGAAAACCAAAGAGACTTTCTACTGGCCGCCTTCCCTCAAAAGATTTATGAGGCCTCCCTGCTGCCTCAACTGCTGGTTCTATCAGGAAGGAGAGTGGGGGTCTGGAGCCAGACCGGGTTAGACCTGGGTTAAAACCTAGTCCAACCACGTATCAGTGGCATGGCATAACTCTGGACGGCTTACTGCACCTCTCTCCTCCTTTATTTCCGAATTTGTTAAACAAACAAGATAAAACAGACTCAACATTCTAGAGCTACTCTGTTCAGTACAAGTTTCTGTCATAATAGAAACGTACTCTATCTGAACAATCCGTTATGACAGCCATTAGCCACATGTGCTGTCGAGCACTTGAAATGTGACTAGTGAGACTGAATTTTACATTTTATTTTATTTTAATTAATTAGAATTTGAATTTTAAAAGCCACATGTGATTGGTGACTACCTTTCTGCACCGTGTAGCTATAGAAGATGAAAACAAGGACTTAGCTAGCCCAGTGGCACATAGTAAGCACTCAATAAATGCTTGCTGTTATTAGGTATTATGTGCATTGCTTTCCAGCCCACCACACCTGATGGGTCTCAATGACACCCCACACAGGCTGTCCCAGAGTCACCTGGGGGAGGGAGAGAAGGTGTTGTTGCGTGGTGCATGTCAGTAATGAGCCTTGCACTGAATGTTTCTGGTCTGCTACTTTCCCTGGAGGGTCATGTGAGCCAGAGTGGTATGTGGCCTGCTTTGCAAGTGATTAACATGGTGTAAGCAATCTGCATAGAGAGAAAAAACCCTCCGTTGGTATTCCATTATTCTATTAGAGTTTCAGAGCCGGGATTAAGTGGACATGATTTCTTCCTATGGGCCATTAATTTTGTTTTATTGCTGGTCTGATGGCCATTACCCTTTTTTGCCAATGCATTCCCCCATTAGGTTTGTACAATTAACAAAATATGTGCTGTTAGGGCTTTGATAGGAGGAGTGGGATGGAAATAATGGGAGGGGGTGCTGTCGCCACAGAGTTGGGGGTGGGGAGAGGCTAGACCAACCCAGGGGTGGAGCCTCTGGAATAAAAGTGGGGGAAGGAGCTCAGCACCTGCCATCTGGCCCTTGGCATTCCTGAAAAAAATGCAGTAAGACTTTTCCCCAGCTCTCCCCTTGCTAGGAGTGGAAGAGTTGCCCAGATGAGAGAGAAGGACACTTATTGGACTCTGTGGGAGTGGGGCTGGCATTTTTTGGCCCTCCACCTTCAGCCTTTAGCTGGATACAGCATAGCTGAGAACATAATGCAACATCCCTCACCCACCCCCAACTCTATCACCTTGAACCCAAAACTCCTTAGCAGGCAGGTGTCTGGTCCTGTGATGGGAGGGATTTCCAGGGCAACACTGGTATTCTCTCTAGGGGGCAAACTGGAGGACCTATGCTCAATCAAAAGGAAGTGGCTGATACTCCACACCATCCAATGATTGCCCTGTGGAAATGAGGATTGGCATGGTTAGGTCGTCCAATTTTGGGAGAAAAGTTAAGAATCTGGATTTTTACATGTGAAATTTCCCAATGTTTAGATGCTGGCAGAATTTATAAAAACACCAGACAGGAAAGAGTCAACTTTCAGACTGCCAGCTGGCTACTTCTACCAGTCAATGAGAAGTCATGAAGGGTTTTAAGAAGGAGAGAACAGGATCAAACTGTGTTTCAGAAAGATTCCCAGGGCGGGGGTGTGGTGGGCAAGAACAGGGCAAGGCTGGAGGCCAGAAGACTAATTAAGGGCCCTTGCACTAGTCTGGAAAGAGAAAGTCAGCCCAAGTTGGGTTGATGACAGTGGGATGGCTAGAAGAGCAGTGATACCTCTGATAGAGAATTAGTAAGTCTTGACTCTTGGTGTATTTGCATCTCAGAGAATGTTCACCAGGCCAGGGATGCTTGCCCTGTGAGCAGGCCCACCGCTGTCCCCAGGGATTTGCCTCTGCGGGGGCCATGCTGCCTTGTGAACCCACTCAGTGTATGTGAGTCTTCCCTTCCTGGGCTCAGAGGGCAAATCATATGCTTCTGCCCAGTGTAGAGAGGTCATAAGTGTCTCAAATTCCTTTTCTCATATAGAAAAATTGTTAGGGCTAGCCCACCAGTGTCAGCATTCCTTAGAGGACTTCATTTTTTATTCATAACTGTACTAACAGGTAAAGGTCCAAGAGTGGATGCATGGCCTGAACAGGACCTGGGGAGTGTCACTGAGGGACCTTTTCCAGGTCCTATGCAACTTGGTGCCCAACACTGCCTGTGGCCCAGGGGACTGAGAATGGGTGTAGCATTAGCATCCATGCCCATCAGGTTTAGAGGAAAGCCATGCGGTACCCTCAGTGCTGGATATGCAAGAGTTTCAGAGCCAAGAAGTTAGCGCCATGTAATTATATCTTTATTCAATTACCTAGCTATGGTGTCATTTAGAGTCTGCTGGTCAGGGGCTACAGTAAGACTGACAACCTCACTGGACAAGTGTAAACAACTGTAAAATGTCTCCAGGTGATAAAGGCGCACAGGTGCAGCAGAGCAGGGACTCTGGGCAGTGAGGTTGAGAGCTGCAGCACACACTGTCTGGAGAGCTTTTCAGAGAAGAGGAGCATCCAGGGAGACTGTTGAGGCATAAAAAGGGGTTGTCACAATTTAATCCTCATCCCAAAAGTCTGGCTTGGGCAAGAACAGGAAAACTTGTCATGGGCAGAGGCATGAATGCAAAAGTCCTCAGTCTTCTCAATCTGTCTCTCTTTTTCCCATTCAGTTGCAGCCAGCTCTTACTTTATAACATGAAACAACAACAACAATAGCCTCCATCTATTAAGTTTTAGTATGCTCCAAGTATTGCACAAAATGCTGTGCATACATCATCTCATTTAAAGGTACAACTGTTATCCCCCTTTAAAGATGAGAAAATTGAGGTTCACAAAGTTAGCCTTAGGCAAATGATGGGCCCTGGCTTGAATCCAACACTGCTTGACTCCAGCATCTTTAGTCTTAAACACAATACAGTGTACTAAACTATTTTAGCAAAAGACTTAGTGCCCTCCCTGGAGGGTTAGTCTGGGCAGCCTCAGAGATGTGTAGATGCCAGATGGAATTTTGTTTTAGAGATCTTCTAGTAGTCTAGGCTTATCATTTTGCAGGTAAGGAAACTGAGGCACAGAGTGATTAAAGGTCCTTGTCCAAGATCAAACAGTTAGTAACAGAGTCGGGGCATGAACTTATGTCTGGCTGACCCCCATGGTCAAGCACTCTCTGTGGTAGACCCATGGTTTTACTAAACCCCAAGCTCACCTCCTTCCATCCTTCTAACTCATCTGGATGCGCTTCATAAATACCCCCACAACTTCTTTTAGTATGCAGAGCCAAGTCTACTGTGCTACCTCCTGTGGGAAGCTTTCATCTATCCCTCTCCCTGCTTCTTTTCCAAACAAACATGACCAATCAACTCCCTCCTCATTTACCATTTCACAAATTCCCTGATATTTCTCAATGTGAATGGTCAATCCTATTTATGGTTCCATTTTATTTTCATGGGAATAATACAAGGCTGAGTTCACATTCTGGTTGCTTTATTGCATGGCTGAAAGTCCTTGGCACGATCACTTGCCTACTAGAATCACAAACTACTGGCTTTGTATGGCACTAAAATATCATGAACATGCATAACTCCCTAGCAGACATCCATGGGCTGGTGCCAGTCCAGGAAGACTCTTCTACTGGTACATGGTGATGAATGAAAGATAAAGACAATGTGGAGAGATTGCAGGTACACACACACACGTGTGTGTGTGTGTGTGTGTGTGTGTGTGTGTGTGTGTGTGTGTGTAGAGAGAGAGAGAGAGAGAGAGAAAGACAGAGACAGAGAGAGAGAGAGAGAGAGAGAATGGTGCTCTATTTATCAATTCAAAGTTGCAAAGGATGGCCTTCTATTGTGAGATTTTTGCCATCTTCACTTTGGAGGGTTGAATTATTTCATGAAATGATGTTGAGAGAAGATACTATGAATGTTTTATAAAATAAAAGGGCCAGGCACAGTGACTTAAGTCTATAATCCCACCACTTTGGGAGGCCGAGATGAGGGGATTGTCTGAGCCCACGGGTTCGAGAACAGCCTGGGCAACTTGGCGAGATCTCATCTCTACAATAAATCAACAAATTGGCTGGGCATGGTAGTGCGTGCCTGTAGTTCCGGCTACTTGGAAGGCTGATGCAGAAGGATCGCTTGAGCTGTGAGCTTGCCACTGTGCTCTGGCCTGGGTGATAGAGTGAGACTCCAATTCAAAAAATAATAATAATTTTTTTTTTAAAAACTTGTCAACTCTATCAGTCTACTCATCTTTTTCAACATTTTACTAATGGCTGAAACCCAAATCTGGGAAACATGCTTAGGAGCAGCTTCTCACCTAGTGCAGGATTCTCCTTCCAGTGTTGGTAATTCACTGCTCTCCAAGGAAGTCTAGCTCATTTTTGGATGGTGCTCATTGCCAGAGAGTTCTTTCTTACAGTGAACTGCAGATTGGCTTCCTCTAACATCTACAGTTAGTCCTAATCCCATCCTCTAGAGTAACACAGTCCCTCTTTCACATAGCTTCTTCAAATATTTGGAGGGCTACCACATGGGAGAGAGATCCTGTTGCTTTAGACATTAGAGCAAGGACCTATGGGTAATTTTAGAGAGGGACAGATGAAGATACATCTCTAGTTTCTTCTACCATATATTCTACTCACGGCCTCCTAATAACACTAAAAACAGCAACAGGCCGGATGCCGTGGCTCAAGCCCATAATCCCAGTACTTTGGGAGGCTGAGGCAAGAGGATTGCCTGAGCCCAGGGGTTCGAGACCAGCCTGGGCAAGTCAGTGAGACCTCGTCTCTACAATATATCAAAAATTTAGCCGAGTGTGGTAGTGGGCGCCTGTAGTTCTGGCTACTTGGAAGGCTGAGGCGGAAGGATTGCCTGAGCTCAGCAGGTTGATGCTGGGGTGGCCATGAGCATGCTACTGCACTCCAATCTGGGCGACAAAGTGAGACTCTGACTAAAAAATAATAATAATAAAACAAAAACAGCAATAATAGCTAACATTCAGTAAGTGCTTGTTTTGTGTGAGTTACTGTTTTGTTTTGTTTTTTTCTTTTGGTTTTTTTTTCTGAGTCAGAATCTCACTCTGTAGACCAGGCTGGAGTATAGTAGCACACTCACAGCCACCCCAGTGTTGACCTGCTGGGTTCCAACGATCCTTCTGCTTCAGCCTTCCAAGTATTCGGAACTACAGGCCCATGCTACCACTCCTGGCTAATTTTTTTTTTTATTGTGGAGACAAGGTCTCACCAAGTTGCCCGGGTTGGTCTTGAACCCGTGGGCTTAGGGCAATCTACTCGACTTGGCCTCCCAAGGTGCTGTGATTATAGACTGAGCCACCAAGCCCAGCTATGAGTCACTATTCTAAGCACCTTATAGTATATTAAGTCATTCAGTCCTCACGACCACCTTCAGTGGCAGAACTTGTATTAGCCCTATTTTCCAGATGAAAAATTGAAGCACAGAAGAGTTAAAGTAACTTGCCCATGATCAAGCTGGGATTGAAACCTGTATAGTGTGCTGCTTTGCTCACTTTTTAGAAACTTGATAGCAATCTAGAATCTGCTTCTCCAGCACAGCTTCCCAGCTTTGCATCATGGGCACGCAGAAAGACCACCATATCTTCTTCCAATCGTTTTCTACAAACCACTAGACATTTTTTTCTTTTTTTGAGCTGGAGTCTCACTCCATCACCCAGACTGGAGTGCAGTGGCATGCTCCTGGCCACCACAGCCTCGACCTGCTGGGCTCGATGATCCTTCCGCCTCAGCCTTCTAAGTAGCTGGAACTACAGGTGCATGCTAACATGCCCAGCTAGTTTTTGATTTATTGTAGAGACAAAGTCTCGCCAAGTTGTCCAGATGAGTCTCGAACCCGCAGGCTCAGGCAATCCACTTGCCTCGGCCTCCCAAAGTGCTGGGATTATAGGCTGCGCCATCAAGCATGGCCTGAACCACTAGACATTTAACCACTAGACATCTTCTCTTGCCTCTCTCGTCTTCATCACCATCAAAGTTCTTAAAATGTGATGCTAGAACTGCAGATAGAACTAATGTAGACTGGTAAGTCTGGCGTGGAGGAAATTATTCACTCATTAATTGGGCATTGTATGGCTATTAATACAACCTAAGATCACAATTAGTGAGTCTGGCAGCAGCTCACATCATTTTGCGCTTCCATTTAACTCAAATAACCCAGGTGTTTCTTCCCCAACCCAAGTCACCCCATTCGGCTTTTTTTTGCAGTAGATTTTTGCGTGTAAGAGCATGAGTTGGTGTCTTTACTCCTGTCAAATTGCTTTCTACAAAAGATTCTTTTTAAAAAGTAGATTTGAATGTGGACATAGGATATAATAATTTGATGGTTTAGAGTAATGGGATTGTGGGCAATTTTTCTTTATTTTTAAAATTATTTCATATGTGGTTGTCATGATGTTATTGTACAAGAAATAAAAACTATGAAAAGAAAAACATTTTGGTTTTGGCCTGTCTTTTCAGCTTTTTAGAAGCTTGATAGCAATCTAGAATCTGCTTCTCCAGCACAGCTTCCCAGCTTTGCATCATGGGCACGCAGAAAGCCCACCATATCTTCTTCCAAGTCACTGGTGCCCCAGAGGGCAGAGATAGAGAATACAGTTCCATGTAATTTATTTATTTATTATTTTATCTTATTTTTTATTTTTTGAGTCGGAGTCTCACTCTGTCACCCAGACTGGAGTGCAGTGGCATGATCATGACTAACTACAGCCTCAACCTCCTGGCCTCAGGTGAGGTGATCCTTCCATCTCAGCCCCTGAGTAGCTGGGATTACAGGCACACCACCAAGTCCAGTTAATTTTTTGATTTTTTTGTAGAGATGAGGTCTCACTATGTTGCCTAGGCTGGTCTTGACCTCCTAGGTTAAAGCAATCTTCTTGCCTTAGCCTCCCAAAGTGCTGGGATTACAGGCATGAGCCACCATGCCTGCCCTCCATATAATATAATTAAAGATTTCATATACTGAGTGTATGTAATGCTCAGTAGTCATGTGTAAGTAGTTTAGAACCATTCAAGCTGGAACCCATTGTTAGCTAAGGGCTGGTTCTGAGATACTGGTTGTGGATTCTGGTTGGAATGAGCAGGGTCCACTGTTTAACATTTCAGCAAATATTTACTGAGAACCAACACATACTAGACACTCTGCTAGGTTCTAGGAATATTAAGGTGCAGAAGACATGACCCTAGTCCTCAATGACTGGCAGCCTGGAGGTCTTGTCTCTGGGGGCACCTCCATCAGCATGAACTTTGATCTTGCAGGTATTAGTGGACAGCCCCAGAGGAAACGCCTTCGCACGGAGGACATCATTACGAACACGAGGGACAATTTATTTCCATGAGCACATCTCACTACATCCTATGCCTGAATCTTCTAACTGAGATTCCACCTTCTTCTAAGAAGATTTTTTCTGTCTTGTTTTAATTAAACGGAAAATACTAAAGGGGATGAGGGGTGTTCTACATTATGTCATTTCCCTGTTGAAAAGCCTTCAGTAGCTCTATGTGCTCACAGGCCAGCCTGACCTCTCTTGCCTGATACTCAAAGCCCTGGATGCCTGGCCCCACCCTGCTTACCTGGCATTATTCCCTCTTCTATTCTTTCCTAGGCAGACCAACCTTTGTGTTGTCCCAGAACCCTCTGTGCTTTCCCCTTCCTGGCCCTTGCTCAGATGGTTCCCCTTCCTTGGAATGTCCCCTCTCCCTTTTACCAGCCAATTCTTGCCTGTCCAATCCTCCAAGACCCCACTCAAATTCTACCTCCTCATGAAACCTCCCTTGACTGCTTCAACTCTTGAGACTTCGTGTCTCTTTGGAGAGAGACTGAGCATCTCTTCCATAAAGTTTAGCACGACTTCATGTATAGTCTTGCCTTATGTTGTTTATCCTAGAAAGACAATTAAAAGCAATCAGTTTTTAAAAAGTCTTTCCAACCTTGCCCCCATCATTCTTCTGCATGCACATTTTCCTTTACACTCAACTAGACTCTTTACCTTTATTTGAAAGTTCTCTTCTGCAGCAAGACTTTCATAACAATGGGATCAGTTTTATTGTTTGCTTACTTTTTGCACTCTTCTCCATCTAGACTGCAAACTTTCACAGGGGCCCTTAGCTCCGTCCCCCTGCATGGGGTCTTCCATTAGGCAGGAGGCACTAGTAAATGATTATTGCCTTGGTCAGCTCAGGGCACTCAACAGCCATGAGCCTTTATTTCTGTGGGATTCCTGTAGGGAAGGGGATAAAATTCTTAAGAAATGGAGGCACCAAGCAGGTAGGGGAAAGCATGATCCTCTCTCTGTGTCCTGGTTAGCTCTAACCAATAATCATTGTACACCAGGAGTCCCTTGCTAGGAAACTTTCCCACTTAGCACTGTGGGCACAAGGCTGCCAGCCTTGGCTTTGCTCCCAAGCCAGACCCACCTCTGGGTTTACCACTATCCCCACCCTGGCTCTCACTCCCGGTAGAATCTTACACAGTTTATAAAGATGTTTTTTTTTTATTGACAGGTGAAGTCTGGAGCAAGACTCTGAGGCTTTCTGTCCTCCATGCTGCTCACTAAAAAAGGGGCTGTGAACTGTAAGTAACTTTGATTGGCGTTTTCCATGCTGACTCAATAAGGTTATGGGTTAAAGACCAGCCCTGAACCTGATCTTTAACAGCCATGCATTGTGCAAGAGAAACATTCAACAATGAGCTAGTCAGAATGTAAAATACAGTGGAGCTCTAATTAGATTATGTCTGAATGTGACAAAGAAGCCCTGTAATATGACATCCTATTTAATTAGACTGTATTGATTGTGCATTAAGGTGGATTTGATGTGTAACGTGTGTCATGAGTGCTAGAGAAGGAAGCTCTTGAGTTTGCAAGGCCAATCCAGACCCCAGCCACTATTGCCTGTGGATTCAGCTAGGGAGGCAGTGAGAGGAGGAAGTGGCAACATAAGTAACAAAACTGGGCCAAGTTTATAGCCCACACTTGCTTCTATATCTGGTTATTTCTGGGGAGGTATGGGGGAGGAAAAAAGAAATGCTGCTGACCACTTCCCTTCCATCAGGCCAGTAATAACTCGACCTCATATTTAGGCTTATACTGGGTCTCCCCATTTGGCAAAAGTCTACCCACCTGTGGGACCTAGCCTAAGTCCCACCTCTCCTGTAGAGCCTTCTTCGCTAGCTCCACCTACAAATGATTCCTCCTTCTCCTGAAATTCTGCAGCATTCACACGTGGCCCCCTCCTTGTCACTGTGCTCTCTCCAGCTAGGCCGTGAGCTCCTGGAAGGTAAAAGCTGGGATCCCCATTTCTTCATTTGCCGTCCATACCCTCAGCCTAGTTGCTGTTTAGTAAATGTTAGCTAGATGAGTTGCCCTGGGCCAGCATGGCTTCTCCACCCGCTTCTGGGCCTACCCGAGACTGAGCTGCTGCTGAGGCGACTTTGATAGTACATTGGTTTCTAACCAGTCCATGGAATTATAAATGATTAACCATTATCAGTGCACATCTTCACCTCTGTGTAAAAATAGATTGACTGTAATGAGTATTTGAATAAATCATAAGAATGGCCGCCCTGTGATCGGCTAACATCCTGCCGATGGCTGCCTGGTGAGTGAGCCGGGCGCCGGCCCTCCCGCCTAATGGCCTGCGATTCAGTGCCGGTTGCCTCTGTGATTGACGGGCCTGGGCTCCCAGGGCACCTCCTCTGCAGCCCTGCTCTATATAGTGGTCGGATCCCCTGGCTGAGGGATGGGAATGCGGGGGAAGGGGGCCTCCCTCCATGCTGTTCCAGGAAAGCCTGCCTAGAAGGTGGGGCCCAGGGTGGGCGGAGGGGAGCCAGACCAGAAGATAATGACCTTTGTGAGAATCGATGTCTCCTCGCATCAGAGGTTAGAGGGACCTCATAACTCAAGTCAAGTATGAGGAGCAAGCTGAGCGTGAACCTTAATGAGAGCTGAAAGTGTGGAGGAAATAGGTCTGCACATTACTCCCTCCCCCGACCCTGAGGGTAGCTGGGCACCTCAACTCTGGGCCACCCACTCCCAGGGAAAGCTCCCTCGCAGGGACACACTGTTGGATCTGCAGTGAGAAACCAGGGAAGCTCATTTCTTCAGGTCTCAGGGCTCTGAAATGGGAAGAGTCAAATGATCTTTCAGGGAGTGGTTTACCAGGGCTGTGACAGGCATGAGGATCCTGCCTTTTGGAGGAGGAGGAAGGGGAGGAGCAGGGGCAGGCTCAGAATGATGGTACCAGTTGCAGAAGGAAGATAAAAGTCTGAAGTTTCAGAGAGAAGACCAGTGAGGACTGGATTTGAGAGGGAAACAGCAAACACCCCAATTTACTTCCAGGGGTGTCCCAGTTACCAGGCTGTGTAACAAATCACCCTCAACAGAACGGTTTAGTGACATTTATATTGCTCATATATTCTGCTGGTCAGGAATTCAGACAGGGCATGGTGAGGACAGCTTGTCTCCATGCCACCAGATATGGAATCTCAATGGGGGTAACTCAAAAGCTAGGTGCTGGAATCATTCAAAGACTCATCACTTGTAATTCTGGGCTTTGATGCCAGCTGTTGGCAATCCCTGCCATAGATAAATCAAACCTTCTCTTAATTCACAGAATGTCTTTTTCAGAGGCCAGGTGAGGCTTCCTTCCTGGGCAGGATATGCTGGTGTTAGGGAGTACTCAGCTAGTAGAAACCCCTTCTTCATGGTCCATCTCAGCAAGAGTGGATCTAGTTTGCAACCCACACCCTGAATGAAATGTCAAGTGTGGAGGAGTCTTGGACTGGGACTAAGGATTCACAAACCCTGAGCCCTTCATTCACATCAGGGCTTCCCATACCTCCATCAACATGGCCTTCAAGCTTCAACTTTCAAGTGAGGTTTCAGACAAAGATAAGGTTTTAAGATGCTACAAGGGGCTGCACTGGGTCCTGGGGAATTCTGAACAGATCTTCCTCCCTGACCTCACATCCTCTACCCTCTTCCTTCCCCTCTGCCACATACCATGACTGGGGGAGTCTGTGCCATTCAAGAACCAGGCTCCCTTTTCTTTGCCCTGACCCAGATGCAGTTAACATTTGGAAGAGGACCTGAGTGCCCTGAATGCCTTCTTGTGATATAAAGAGATAGGAAAAAACCCAGGCAACCAAAGAGTGGAAATAAAACCAGCCTATCTTCCCATATGCCAAAAGGGAGGGGTCAGGGTAGAGAGGGGTGAGTGGGTTTGATCTTGGTGAAGAGGTGTGGGGAGTTAGAAGGAGAGTCTTAGGTTCTGCCACATTAGCTTAATATTAATATTAGTAGCCAACATGTATTGGGCACTTACTATATGCTAGGCACTATGCTAAGCCCTTGGGGTATATTTTCTCATTGAACCCTCATACTGTTTAATAGGATGCTGTTATTTTCTCTGTATAGTAGGAAAGGAAAGGAGGCTCAGAGCACAGGGAGAAATACTCTAGGAAGTAACAGAGTAAGTCTGTAACAGAGTTGAAATTCAACTTACAACTCTCTATTCTAGAGACTTACACCACTTCCTTGTGTGGTTCCAAGAACCTCAGTTTACTCCCTTGTAAAGTGGGAATGTCTGATGACATCATCCCCCAATATCACCTTTAATTCTCAGATACTAAACATGCAGATAAGATGCTGGGAACTGCTTGGGTGTTATCTAAGTGGACCCACTTTATGAAGTTGAGTCTGGATGAAAGTATAGTTTGAGTTCCTGTTCTTTCTCCTTTCGTGAAACTTAGGTCAGGAAATTAATATTTAACTTGGGCAGGTGAAGGAAACAAATATAAACATAAAGCTCTTTCAGATTTTCAAGGCTGTAGCATGGTGGGTAGGGGGCAGGATAGGGGTGGGGAGCTCAGCTGGGCTCGGTGGCTCAGCCGTAATCCCGCACCTTTGGGAGGCTGAGGTGAGTGGATTGCCTGAGCCTGCGGGTTCAAGACCCGCCCAGGCAGCGAGACCTCATCTCTACAATAAATCAAAAAATCAGCCAGGCATGGTAGCGCATGCCTGTAATTCCAGCTACTTGGAAGGCTGAGGCAGAAGGAGCACCGGAGCCCAGCAGGTCGAGGCTGCGGTGGCCGGGAGCGTGCCACTGTACTCCAGTCTGGGCAGAGTGAGACTCCAACTCAAAAAAAAAAAAAAACAAAAGAAGTCCAGAGCTCAGGTTTGAATCCCAGCCTTGTGACTTAGCACCTTTGTGATCATGGACACATCTCTTTGGTCTCTGAATTCCTCATATCTAGAATGGAAATGGGATTGTGTCTACTTCCCAGGACTGTTGTGGGGACTCAGTGAAATCTAACATGTGCCCTCACCTCCTGGCACACAGTAGGTACTCAGTAATGGTTACCCCTTCATTCACCCAGTACATAAATAAAAAGTGGAGTTGGAAAGAAAAGTTATTCCTTTCCATTGCTTCAGACAGAGATGGTCAAGAATCTTGCCTTTAACTGTACTCTCCATAATAGTTCATAAACTATTGATATTTTAATAATACACATTAGCGTCTTGCCCTTTGACAAATGAATATTGAATGAGCAATAAAGAGGCAAAAGAGTAACCGTGTGTGCTGCTGTGGAAAAGCTGGAGTCTTAGGTGGTTGTCCAAGGGAATGCCCCCTTTCTAGAGACCTTGTGACTCACCCCTCTCCCCAGTGACCCCTAGAAAACAGCTCTGAAAAGGAGTTCAGAATCCAGCCAGCCCAACCCAGTCTAAGCAGGATTTGTCCTCTTTTTTTTTCTTTCGGTTGACTGGAGGAGACTTGGGAGAAGAGAGAAAAGGTCATTAAAGAGTCACTAAAAGGCTGAATGTTTTACCCCATGTGAAACACTCTGGGTCTCCCCATTGCTTTTGCTGAAGCACCTACTTTCTTCCTCACATACTCTCTCCCCTCCATAAATTAAAAGTCTGAAGACAGACAGCACTCCCACAAGAAAACAGGCAATAAACCTAGAAAAAAACAGACTAGTTCCTCCCACTACCCTCCATGTTTGACCAGGTATTGATGGAGCTTATGCTTGCGGGTGTGTACTAAGGTGTGTAAGACAGAATTTCCTGCCTCTTTCAGCTCCTGCTCCTAGCCCCGCTGCCAGAGCCTCCAGTTTCTTGTGGCCTCCATCTGGGCTGGTAGTCCTTGAGTGTACACAGCGCAGTGACAGGGGCTCTTCGTTGGTCCAGCTTAATTGGTGTGATTTAATGGCGTTTCTGGTGGATTCAGATTTATACGGCTTTCTGAGCTGCAAATCTGCTTTCTAAATGTAGAATTTTTGTGGAGTGGTAAAAAATAATGGCTGTTCTGTGATTCCTGCCTCCTGAGCTAGGAGATTGCAATTTACATTATGCAAATAGACATTATGCAATCAAGGCACTTTAGCAGGAATCTGGCGACAGAGAGGCCGCTGATGAGATGCCGAGGTCTGCAGCCCCAACTGGAGGCGCCCCGGAAGAGTGAGATGAAGTGGGGAGGGGGTGTGCCAGGCGGGGGAGGAGGCAAAGAGTCTGTTCCCCTGGCCCAAGGAGGCAGAGTGGAGCCTGCCCAGAGATGAACGCATCAGGGAGCTGCCAAAGCGACTCTCTCAATTAATGGCTTTGTTTAATCATACCCCCTGTCCAGAAGAGTATTGTCTTACGGATAATTTCGTTTGCCTAACGAGATTTTGCTAATTAAATCTCCTTTCAGTTGGTGTGACTATGCCTGCAGGAGAGGGGGCTATTTGGAGTCTTCTCCATAAACCTTTCTGGAGAGGAATTGGGAAGGAAGGATGGGAGGGAAGGGGGATAAGAGATGGAAAGGGAGGGAGACCCTTTCCTGCTGTGTGCAGGGTGAGAGGCTTTGAAGCAGGGTTTGGAATCTGCAAGGTGGCTGTCACCCATCCAACTTGCCTTTCCCCTGTCCCTGGAAATGCAGACAGCCATAAATCCTTCCTTGTCCAGCCTGAAGGGATTTCCCTCCATTTTCTTCCTCTATGGCTCCTGTCACCTCTGCCGTATCCATCCTCAGGCACTCCCCAAATCCTGAGAGAGAGAACCACGAGGTTTATAAGGAGGTTCTGAAGTATTTCCAAACACTACTCCCAGCAGCCCTGGCTGTGGTGGTATGGGATCCCCTCCCCTTGCCTTTGCAGTTAGCCAGCCAGTCTGGCTCTTCAGATAGGAAAAATTGCTCCAAAATTGGCCATTTCTCCAGGGATAATTGCATGAATCAAAGAGGAAAAATACCTCGTTAGATTCATTTATCAGCAGAGCTCACCAAGGAGAGCCTCCTGTATGTGGAAGAGCCTAGTGCTTTGCCTGTGATAGCTGGCGGCCAATTAATACTGTTGTGTGTATATGATCATGTCGCTCCTGCACTGGACCAGCCCAGTGGTTCTTCATTATCCACAGGTTGAAGGTTAGCTCTCTTGGCCTGGCTGACCATGGGGTTCACAATTCAACCCTGGTCTGCTTTCCCATCTTCATCTCCCTCCCCTTGGCTGCTCCCTCCTTCCTGTAAAAACACAGACACACAGACACAGGGGTATCCTACACTTGATACCCTGAGTATGCTGGATTGCTCAATTTCCCCCCAAATACACTATCTACTTTTAGGCCTTAGTGTCCTTGCACGTATCCTCTGTCTAGAATATCCTCAGCCTGGGAAACCCTTGCTTCTCCTGTAACACTTGACCCACATATCTCCTCTTTGACTACCTCCTTACAGGTTTGCCCTACCTCCCCCACCCCAGCATCACTGCACTGCCTTCCCTATAGATCATCACAGGGCCTCAAGCACAGTGATTAGTTATTCTATCCAAGTTAAGGACTGAATCTCATTCTTCTCTTTTTTTTTGAGTTGGAGTCTCACTCTGTCGCCCAGACTGGAGTGCAGTGGCCGCTCCCGGCCACCGCAGCCTCGACCCGCTGGGCTCCAGCGATCCTTCCGCCTCAGCCTTCCGAGTAGCCGGAATTACAGGCGCGCGCTACCATGCCCGGCTGATTTTTTGATTTATTGTAGAGATGAAGTCTCGCTGCCCAGGCGGGTCTTCTGCCCAGGCGGGTCTCAAACCCGCGGGCTCAGGCCCACTCACCTCAGCCTCCCAAGGCATGGGATTACAGGCTGAGCCACCGAGCCTGGCTCTCATTCTCTTAATCCCAGTACCTTGAATTGTGCCTGGCCATAATAGGCACCCTACAAGGCTGGTTGAGAGAAAGGATGAATGAATGAGCTAAGGAGAAGAGGGTGGAATGATGGAGAAGTACACTCTAGTTAATCCTCCGTGAGCCCTGGGACAAATGATGGTGGGGGACCAGGAGCCTGATTTCTGCCGAGGCCGTTCAGCGCTACCTGCCCACCCCTTCATTACCCATTCACAGGTGGGCAGGTACTTCATTTGCTGATCCCCTTCTGTGCAGGGGCCCTGCACTGAATGTATCCTGTCTCACTTCACATGTTCTCACAAGGACTTTGTGTGAGCTGGGTATTATATTTGCAGAGGGATCTTGTTTGTCCTCCTCAAAGGGCAGTGCGGTGCTTGCCTGTAACTGGGCCCACTGTGGTTCCCAGAAGAATCCACCTGTAGGGAATTGAAAACCTCTATGCTCCCAACCTCGCCTCCCCATTCCACTCATCCATCCATCCCAATGGGAACTTAAGCTGCCCTGAGAGTGTGTCCCACCCCCTTGCTTCCCTTGACACCAAGGCTCATGCATGTGGTGGGATACCCATGTGTGCCTGCCTGTCTGTGTCTGTTCATGCTGGAGGCTGGAGTGATGAACAGGCCCCACAGAGTGGACTTCAGCTGCTGGTTCTGGACAGTTCTGGACTGTTGCCCAGCTGGCAGTCATATGCCAGGGATGGAGGAGCCTGCATTCCATGCTGGGGGCCGGACAGCCCAGGAGAAATGACTCAGATCTTCATGTGTGGTGTGGTTGCATGTGTAAGGATGTGAGCAAGGCAGATTTTGTAGAGGGTGACTTTGTGTCTTTCTTGGTTGCTGAGTTTTTGTGCTCTGCTTCTT
Source organism: Carlito syrichta (assembly GCF_000164805.1). Classification (NCBI taxonomy): domain Eukaryota; kingdom Metazoa; phylum Chordata; class Mammalia; order Primates; family Tarsiidae; genus Carlito; species Carlito syrichta. The sequence goes on along the minus strand of NW_007251338.1, from coordinate 387,725 downwards.
ACCCTGTGGTCCAGGTGTGTCTGTCCAGTGGTTTGTCTCTTCATCTAGGCTAATAACCATCTTAGTATCTCCTCCATTCTATGATCTGTGTCTCTAGTGTTTCTAGGTATGTAGTCAGTGCTCAACAAATACTCAGTGAATGCACAAGTGAATAAGTATGGACTTCGATGTCACAAACTTGAGGTCTGTTATTTGCCTAGCTGGGACCTTGGGATTTAATTTTCTCATCTAGACAGCAAGAATAACAATACTCCCAGTTCTGTCTTTCTTGAAGGGTTGTTGGTAGAGGATTATAAGAGACATGTGAAAGTATTTTATAAACTATAAAGCACTGCACAAGTATAAGAGGTTATTACTATAATGGTTATTACACTTGAAGTGATAAGTGATCATTGTGTTTGAAAATTAGAGATTCTATTTTCAGGAATATAAAACCATCCAGGCCTGATTTAAAATCTGAGAATTACTGAGCAATCATTATAGGAACTGTTTCTAGATTTGACCAACCTTGAGAACTTTCATGGGGAAGAACCTCAGCACAGAGAGGTGCTTCTCCCCTTCCTGGTGGACTGTCACTGGGGTGAGAGAATGAGTCTGAGAAAGTGGTCCATCTTCATCTGAGCCACCTGTCCCCCCAGTGGCCCATTTAAATGATTTTTCCTAAGTCTCTGCCATTGTCTAGACTTTCATGCCTCATCTTTGCACATGCTGTTCCCTCTACCAGGAATGCTTTCCCGCCTTTTCTCCACCTGTCTTTTGAGCCTCTCATGCCAAGTTGCTGCTTTATCTCCAGGCTCCCAGATTACCAAGTTTGCTTCTATGAGGGCACTTACCACAGTGTAACTGGGACTATTCATGTCTGCCTCCCTGAACACAGTGTGCACTGCTAGAGCAGGTATGGGCTTCACCCATCACTGCAACCCCAGAGTGAAGTGAATGAATGAATGGAAGGATGACAGATGATGGCAAGGGTTGGGGCTTAGTATCTGCACAGTACTTGAACTTCTGAAGGACCCTAAGCTTCCAGAGCATTTGGGGAAGAAGAAGCTTCAGAGAGAATAGCACTGCCTTGTAAATCACCCCCAAAATTTCTGAGCTATTTATTTTTTTATTTTTTTATTTTTTTGAGTAGGAGTCTCACTCTGTCGCCCAGGCTGGAGGGCAGTGGCATACTCACAGTCATCCCAGTGTTGATCTGCTGGGCTCTGGTGATCCTTCTGCCTCAGCCTTCCAAGTAGCTGGAACCACAGGCATGCACTACCACGCCCGGCTAATTTTTTATTTATTGTAGAGACGAGGTCTTGCCAAGTTGCCCAGGCTGGTCTCGAACCTGCGGGCTCAGGCAATCCACTTGCCTTGGCCTCCCAAAGTGCTGGGATTACAGGCTGAGCCACTGAGCCTGGCCCTGAGCTATATCTTATCCGTTGTCATGTCCCAAAAGTCATTGAGGCTGATCTTCCCTAGGATCACTGGACCTGGGGACCTCAATTCCTTATAGGCGGTGACCGGCACTCAGCCAGCTGGGAGTGTGGGCTCCAGGCTGGAGCTACAACCTGAGGATGAGGAGGTACTGCCTGTCACTGACCTCTGCAGGTGAGCAATTGTTCACCTGGGGAGGCAAACGCTGCCAACCCTTCCAGATTCAGTCTCCTGGCAGGGTTGGTCCCAGCTGGTGGAGAATCTGCTGGAAGCCCTCCTGGGTTCTTCCTGGGTTCAAGGCATCTTGTCTCCTGCCTGTTCTGGGCCTCTCGCCCCACGCCCTCTCACTCCCAGCCCCAGGCAGCCTCAGCAAAGTGCCGGGGGGCTGGGAGGCTTTTCATTACTGAATGCACTGAACCTATTTGTGAGTGTTTTGCAAAGTGTTTAATCCAAGGTGTTCCCTCAATTAAATTAGTGCAAACATCTGTGTCCCACATCCACCTCCATTTGCATTCTGTGCCATTTATTACAGCGGGAAATTGGAAGGCACCTTAGGAATACTTAGGACCAAATTAGGCTAGGTTGGGGTGGGCTTCTGGGGGAAGGTGGGGTGCCTATGAGATTGGTCCACAAGGCAGATCTATCTCCAGGCTGGGACTTGTGAAGAGCTACTTTCTGGTGCAGGCAGCCATGGTTCGGGGAGAGCGGGGAAGAAGAGGGGGCCGTGTCCAGGTCCAGAAGCACCTGTGGGGTAGGTTGGGTGAGTTTAATGAATGCCCCTGGTCCCCACTTGGGGCAGAGTACCTACAGAGGTAGGAGGCGTTCACTGTTGTTTTTTAACTTAAAGAAAAAGTGTATTGCTTTCAAGTGACCCACCCGAATTGATGCCTGGGGAAGTCTTTACCTGCTAGAAGGTGGGATTTTTTTCATCATGAAACTGCTCAGCCTTGGTGACTGACTGAGCATGGGTAGCAGCTTCTCTTTTCTTCTTCTTTCTTTTTTTTTTTTTTTGAGTTGGAGTCTCAC
>NW_007251338.1:378640-385260 GCF_000164805.1 Carlito syrichta | reverse complement strand
CCCCTGCTGCCTCAACCTGCTGGGCTCCAGTGATCCTTCCGCCTCAGCCTTCCAAGTAGCTGGAACTACAGGCGTGCGCTACCACACCCGGCTAATTTTTTGATTTATTGTAGAGATGAGGTCTCGCCAAGTTGCCGAGGTGGGTCTCGAACCTGCAGGCTCAGGCAATCCACTCACCTCGGCCTCCCAAAGCGCTGGGATTACAGGCTGAGCCACTGAGCCCAGCCCTTCTTTTTTCTTCTACCACGTGAGTCCCTTGACCTTCAAGTCCTTTAGGAGGCCTACTATTATACTGTTCCGGGAGGAATCAGAGAAAAATAGTTTGTGCTGTGTGACAAGCTTGTGTCAAGTGCTTTTCAGTCATTATCTGTGGTCATCCTCCCACCAGCCCTCTGAGAAAGGACAAACCAGGAAGCTGGGGCACAGAAAGGTCAGGCAACATGCTCATGTTTCCACAGCTAGAACATGGAATGGCTGTGATTCAGACTCAGGTCTGCATGATTCCAAAGATGGTGTGGTTTCTACCACACATGGACATATCTCTCAAATGAAGCCATTGGGATTGGCTTTGAATCAGGAACTGTGCTGCTTCTCCAAATCCCCTGACCACCATGGCCTGACTGGGTTGTACAGAGGCCTGATCCTAGCCTGCTCTGTTAGGATGGCTTATTCTGAGACTCGTGGGGACATAGGGAAAGGGAGCCCTGGCTTTTAAACAGGAGGCACAGAATAGAAAAGGAAAAGAAGTCTGGAGAGTGAAGAAGAAGCTCATGGGTTGCTGAAGGGACCTTAACAGTCACTAAAATTCTCAGTATTGAGTGAGGAAACTAAGGTTCAGGCTGGGCCAGAACCTTGGGCTCCTAACTCCTGGGAGGAGAGCAGTGTCAGGGCCTAGGAAGGTCTCAGGGTTTTTTTGTTATTTGTTTGTTTTTGATTAGAGTAAGTGCTATCTTTCTAGAGACAAAATGTAAATTAAGGTCAGAGCAAGAAACCTAAGAAACCAAGGTAGCAAGGGGATAAGAGGCTACTGTGGACTCATCTACTAAGAATCCTTCAGTGTCTTCCTTAATAGGGACCTTCCAGGTTCCAGAGGGCTGCTACCATGTCCTGGGACACCTGGACCCCAGGGAGATCCTCACCACTTCCTGGGGTTTTACCTAGAGATATCCAGGGAGCAGGCAGAACAGATAAGAGGTATCTTAGTTCTTTTGTGTTGCTGTAACAGAATACCTGAGACTAGGTAATTTACAATGAACAGAACTTTATTGCTCACAGTTCTGGAGGCTGGAAATTCCAGGACCAAGGTGCATACATCTGGTGAGGGCCTTCTTGCTACATCTAACATGGCAGGAGACATCACATGACAGAAGGGCAAGAGAGAGGGCTAGAGAGAGACAACAAGAGGTGGTGAACCCACTCCTGCAATAACAAACTCAAGTGATAAAGGTAGAGTCCATATGACCCAAATGTCTCTTTTTTTTTTTTTTTTTTTAGTTATAGTCTCACTCTGTCACCCAGGCTAGAGTACAGTGGCATGCTCATGGTCACCCCAGTGTCAACCTGCTGGGTTCAGACAATCCTTCTGCCTCAGCCTTCCAAGGAGCCAGAACTACAGACGTGTGCTACCATGCCCGGCTAATTTTAAAAATTTTATTGTAGAGATAAGGTCTTACCAAGTTGCCCAGGTTGTTCTCAAACCCATGGGCTCAGGCAGTCCCCTCACCTTGGCCTCCCAACATGCTGGGATTACAGGCTGGAGCCACTGTGACTGGCTCCAAATGTCTCTTAAAGGCCCCATCACCCTATACTGTCACAATGGCAATTAAAGTTCAACACAAGTTTTGGAGATGACAAACATTCAAACCATAACAGATGAGTGCCCAAGACCAGAAGTTGGGTACCCTCTACTGGTACCCATCCCTGCTTCCCTTCTCTAGTTCACCCTGTGGTCTGGGCAGCACCACAGTGTTTGGGGGAAGATAGTTCAATGGAGGAACAATACATTTGAGTTCAAATTCCTGCTCTTCCACTTCTTCCCTCTGACCAGATCTAACCTCGTCTTAGCCTTAGTTTCTCCATCTGTTAAAGAGTAATAATAATCTCCTCCCAGGTGGCTCAAGCCTGTAAACCCAGCACTTTGGGAGGCTGAAGTGAGAGAATTGCCTGAACCCAGGGTTTGAGACCAGCCTGGGCAACTTGGTGAAACCTCGTCTCTACAATAAATTAAAAAAAATTAACTGGGCATGGTGGCACACCCCTATAGTTCCAACTACTTGGAAGGCTGAGGCGGAAGGATCGCCTGGGCCCAGCAGGTTGAGGCTGCTGTGGCCATGAGCGTGCCACTGCACTCCAGTCTGGACGACAGAGTGAGACTCCAACTCAAAATAATAATAATAATAATCCTCCTCATCATCATCTCCTCCCTCAGGGCTGCTGGGAAAATTAGAGGAAATGATAGGCATGCTTGACCCTGGTTAGGGACTCAGGACATTGTTGTAAGTTTTCCTTTCTCTTCCACCACTCCTGTCTACTTTTTTTCTTCTTAGACTCTGCTTTGATCCCAGGCACCAGGGGGCCTGTGAAGGTGAAGACCAATGGTGTTCCTGCTTCAACTCTCCCTCCCCCTTTCCAGCTCTCTCCCCTCACTCTCTCATCAAAAGACTTTAATAAATGCATCTCAGCATGTGGCACTGCCTGGGGCTTTATAAGAATGAATTGCTTATCCCAGCCCTTACTTCCTAGAAATGACAATCTACAATCAAAACACATTTATTAAGCACTGACTGTGTGTAGTACCCAGCACTAGGCACAGCAGAGTCAGCCTGGGAGTGACTCCCAAGGCCTTTGTCTCCTCCCAGGACCCCAACATTTCCAGCTTTCTTTGGAATTGCCAGATCCCAGGACCATCTGCCTTTCCCAGCAGGATTTGGGGCTTCTGTGCCCTTTTGTGCCTCGCTGTTTAGACACATGAGGTTCTCTCTGCCTAGAATGCTCTCTACCCTCCTTGTTTACCTGGTTAGATCTCAGTTTCTCGGTGATAAATATGTCTGTGACCACATCTCAGCTGGGGTTTGTCTTCCATGAGTGCTCAGTGCACACTGTGCATCCTTCTGTGACTATTCATCACACTGTATTTCTTTATGTCTTTACTAGAGATGCCTAGCTCTAGTGAAGAGTACTGGAGGCAAAATTATGGAATCCTGGCGCCAGCACGGACCATGGGGTCATCTCTTCTGCCTTGCCTGCAGGGCAGATCATGCTCAGTCCCTCTGCAGCAGAAGAGAATGCCTGGTTATTAGAATGCCTTCCTCTCTTGTTAGCCTTTGGCACTCAATAAATGCTTGTTTTGTTGGACAACTTCAGTGGCCTTCTTCACCACTGGCATGTTTGAAGGGAGGCTGTCAGAGTAGCAGCCTCACTCTTTAGTTTCCAGGGTGTTCAGCCTGAGAGCCCTTCCCTGACTCTTTTATTTGCAATTCTAGTAAGTATTCACTCTCTCCCTGCCAGCCTCAGGATATGGGATCTCCAGATGGAGCACAGGATAGGCAGAGAAGAATGCCCCTTCATGTATTGCCCCTGTATCTTTCCCAAGGACACTTCCTTTTCCTAAAGTTTTTCTTCCCTCTCTGCATGGTCAAATTTTGCCCATCCTCTCTACTTCCTAGCCCAGCTTTTCACAATAGCTTAGATCCTTCCCAGGAAAGCAGTTTCTCCTTCCCAGGGCCTCTGGCCTGAACTTTCTACCACTGACCAGAGTCACTGCCTTCCAGGTATATATCTGTGCTTGTCCTTTTCTACTAGGCTGTGTCAGTACAGGGTCCATGGCCAATGCTTCTGTAGCCCTTGCTCCACATGGCCTGGTTCCTGGCGTATGCTGAATTCTCAATACATGTTTGCTGAATGAACAAATGAACAGGACTACTCCTTGTTTGACTCAGAGGGAGGTGTCAGGCTTCTCTCTCATCCACCACTTTGAGAGTTCTCCCCTAGGGTTCTAGTAGACCTAGAGGTACATTTGTCACCAGTTACTGGAAACTGGATGCTATGGCTAGCAAGAGAAAAGCAGGTGTTAAGTTGTGCTTGATATACTAAGCAGACTGGAATTACTTCTGCACAGCAGGTCTGTCAGGTCCCAGGATACCGATACTTCACACATGAAGTCTCCAAAACAAAGTAAGCAAGATAGGCCATTGGAATAAGAGAAGAAAAGCTTACAACTTTATTTATTTGTATTTTTAAACATCTCATTCTTTTTAGATTTCTATTTTTGGATGTGTTCTATAATCACCTCATATATTGGTAGTGTGTCTAATACCTATACACATATACATATTTATATATTTACATCTTAAGTGTGTATTAAACATTTTTATTGCTAGAGTTGTAAAAATATCTGAGGATATAGACAGGCCACTGGTCAACTGTTCAGGAGGTAAGACTAACTCAGTGCTTCTAGACAAAGGCCCCACTTCCTAGCATGGCTCACCTTATGCTTGAAGCTTTGCAACCTGATCTCACTAGATGGCAAATTCTTTAAGGAAAAGAACTTAAGAATTCTATTCTCCTATAAATAAATCTCCAGGGCCTGGATGTGACAGGCACTCACACATAAGTGTGACCGGAATTATATTGACTTAAATCAATTGAGACTATTGGAGAATCTTTTAAAGTTTTCTTTCTTTCTTTCTTTTTTTTTTTTTGAGTTGGAGTCTTACTCTGTCTCCCAGGCTGGAGTGCAGTGGCACACTCATGGCCACCCCAGCATGGACCTGCTGGGCTCATTCAATCCTTCTACCTCAGCCTTCCAAGTAGCCAGAACTACAGGCATGTGCTACCATGCCCGGCCAATTTTTTAAAAATTTATTATAGAGACGAGGTCTTACCAAGTTGCCCGGGCTGGTCTCAAACCTGTAGACTCAGGCCATCCACTCATCTCGGCCTCCCAAATTACTGGGATTACAGGCTGAGCCACTGAGCACAGCCTTTTAATGTGTTCAAAGTTAGCTTTGATTTAATCCTCAATTATTTACTTCCAACTAGTACATCTAGAGAACTGTTGTGTAGCAAATAGGCAAGTGTAGTTGGCCTTCCATATCTGTGGGTTTCACATCCGTGGATTTAACCAAGTGCAGATAAAAAATACTTGAAAAAAAAAGAATGGTTGCATGTGTACTGAACATGTACAGACTTGTTCTTGTTATTATTCCCTAAATAATATAGCATATAAGGTATTTACATAGTACTTTTATTGTATTAGGTATTATAAGTAATCTAGTGATGATTTAAAGTATATGGGAGGAAGTGCCTAGGTTATATACAAATATGACACCATTATATATCGGGGACTTGAACATCTGTGGACTTGTTTATTGGAGGTGAGTTCTAGAACCAATCCCTTGTGGAAACCAATGGAAAACTGTATGTGCCGGCTGTGTACCTGGTTCTAAGCTAGGAACTGGGGAGATATTTAAAGTAACATTTTTTAGAGATAAGATCTTACTATGTTGCCCAGGCTGGTCTTGAACTGCCTCAAGCAATCGTCCCACCTCAGCCTCCTTGAGTAGCTGGAACTACAGGTGCATACTACCACACTTGGCTTGGAGTGACAAATTTGAGATCCTTGACCTTACATGACTTACATTCCTTCTTTTCTTTTCTTTCTTTTCTTTTTTTTTGAAAGTAGGATTTATTAAGAAGACAGAAAAGCTCCCACAGCAAGAATGCACCAGAAAGAGGTTGCCCTCCTTATTTTAAAAAAAAACTAAACAAGAAATTTTCATAATGAAAATTTGCAAACAGATTTCATAAACCAGAGCAAATAGCATATCATGAACTCCATGTACTCATTCCCCCAGCTTCAGCAACTATCAGCACTCTCCTCTCCAACGAGTTCTCTGGAATCAAATCCCAGACCTCACATCATCTCCTTTGCAAATGCTCCAGTATTCACAGCCTTTTAGGGAGAGACAGACCTCTTAACACATGCAATTGTGTTACAGGAACTGTGCTAGAGTCCACTGGGCACGACCAGGGTCCAGAGCAAACCAGGAGGGGCTAGTACTCCCTGGGGAAGAGGGGTCAGGAATGATTTTTTTTTTTTTTTGAGTTGGAGTCTCACTCTGTTGCCCAGGCTAGAGTGCAGTGGCATACTCACAGCTGCCGCAGCCTTGATCTGCTGGGCTCAGGTGATCCTTCTGCCTCAGCCTTCCAAGTAACTGGAACTACAGGTGCACGCTATCATGCTCAGCTAATTTTTTAATATATTATAAAGACGAGGTCTCACTAGTTTCCCAGGTTGGTCTCGAACTCCTGGGCTCAGGCATTCCTCCCAACTCTGCCTCCTAAAGTACTAGGATTATAGGCTAGTGCTGTGCCCGGCCTTGTTTTTTTTGTTGTTGTTGTTTTTTTTTTGAGTTGGAGTCTCACTCTGTCGCCCAGACTGGAGTGTAACGGCTGCTCCCGGTCACTGCAGCCTCGACCTGCTGGTCTCCGGTGATCCTTCCGCCTCAGCCTTCCAAGTAGCTGGAACTACAGGCACACGCTACCACATCCGGCTAATTTTTTGATTTATTGTAGAGATGAGGACTTGCCAAGTTGCCCAGGCGGGTCTCGAACCCGCG
>NW_007251338.1:376609-378547 GCF_000164805.1 Carlito syrichta | reverse complement strand
TTTTTAAAGTCAAAGTCTCACTCTGTTGCCCAGGCTGGAGTGCAGTGGCACACTCACAGCCACCACAGCCTCAACCTGCTGGGCTTAGGCGATCCTTCCACCTCGGCCTCCCAAAGTGCTGGGATTTATGTCTGGTCGGGAATGATTTTTATATCATACTGCTTAGGCTGGGTCTGCAGGGTTAACTTCTAGGCTCCCATGTTGAAATTTCAGAACCAAAGAGGTGACCTATCAGATAAAGAGTGAACATGAGAGGAAGACACACCTTTTGGAGGAGACGGCAGGCCTTCGCAGAACACAGATGGAGCACTTCCAGATCTTACAGTTTACCTCCCTTATTCCAAGACGGGAAAATGGAGGCCCAGAAAGCCAAGGCTTCTTGCCTACGGTTGCACAACTAGAGATCAGCAGCGGCAGATCAGCAGGGCTAGGATGTGGGCTCCTCCCTCTGCCTCCTCTCATCATATGGGGGGCCCCTGGCCGCGCCAGGCTGCACTTCCTTTTCACATGCTCGGGTTTCTGTGGCCAGGAATAGCACACACTGAACCCCCAACAGGCTCTGGGCTGTGGACACTCCTCTGCCCCCCCCCCCGCAGCTTCTGGAGGGGGCCCAGGCCTGCAACCCCCGCATCATCATCGGAGGCATGTGACTTCTTTCTTCCTGTACAAGTTGAGCACTTGCCACCCTGCTGTCTGTTTTTCCTTGCTAAGGTTCAGTTCTAATTATGTTGATTTTCTTCATCCCACCCCCTCCTGGAAGCTTATTAGGTTGAATATTTTTATTTATTATCATTTCGCCCAACTCCTGCCAGCATTTCCAATTACTCTCCCCGCTTCCTTGTAATTGTCTTTCTGTAATGGCTCTGAAACAATTGCGCTAAATGAGGTGTCTCCTGGAAGATGAGAGTCTCACTTCATTAAAGGCTAATGTATTCTCAGCTCCAGCTCTGTGGGGCTAGCTTGGAAGGAAGACATTTAAACAGCTTCTTTTATTTTATAGGGAGCAACTTTTCAGCGACGAAGATGTCTGTGGGGTGTATGTGTATGTGTGTGTGTTGCCTGGATTTTAATTTAAAGAAAGTTTATGAAATAGTATAAACCCCTTTATTGATGAGACTGTTCTCAGGGAGAAGAGATGTATGCAGATGGGGTGCAGGGGAGCAGAATGGAAAGGGGCAGTCGATTCAGATGTCCCCCTGCCCTCCTGCTGGTTCTACCCCCATCCCCTGCTCCACCAAGTCAGCCTCCAGACTACTTTCTGCCTCTGTCCTGTCTCTACCTCCTGCATTATGTGCTCAAATTCTGCTGTGGTGATGGCCTCCTCTTACGGGTTATTTTGTATCAAGCAAGTCTTTTTCAGCTTATATATCCTGACTTGTATTGTTCTTTGTTTATTCATTTGTTATTCTGTCATTCATTCAACACATGATTATTGTTCACACTGTTCAGTCCTCATTCAGGCTAGAGATACGCCTTTTTGGAGCTTAGAGAACAGTAAGAAATAAAGAGATTATTAGTAAGCAGGCACCGCTAGGATGATATGTTAAGTGCCTTAATCAAGCAAGGGAAGACCACTCTGCAAGCAGCTAGGAGGGTACCAAATGAAATCTCAAGGGATCAGGGATGATTCCTGAAGGTGAGGAGTTAGCCAAGTGGTAAGTAAGTGGGTGGAAGTACTCCAGGTAAAGGGAATTTGATGAATCACATCCTGGTAGCCAGAGAGAACTTGGCAGGGGAGGTGAAATGCAGTTTCTCACCTGATGGGAGTGTTATGTGGGACAAAGGCTGTGGTGTGAGGTGAGACTGGAGACCATGGAGGGTCTTGAAGACCAGGCTACCGAGAGAATGGTGGTGGGATGTTTTCAGCAGAATAATTTTTTTTTTTTTTGAGTTGGAGTCTTGCTCTGTCGCTCAGACTGGAGTGCAGTGGCTGGCCCC
>NW_007251338.1:369181-376489 GCF_000164805.1 Carlito syrichta | reverse complement strand
CCACGCCCGGCTAATTTTTTTTTTATTTATTGTAGAGATGAGGTCTTGCCAAGTTGCCCAGGCGGGTCTTGAACCCACTGGCTCAGACAATCCACTCACCTCAGCCTCCTAAGGCGCGGGATTACAGGCTGAGCCACTGAGCCCGGCTAGCAAAAGAATTTTAAGCAAGAGATTGATTTGGCCAGATTTGTGTTTTGGAAAAGTTGCCCTTCCTTCAGTATGCAGGATGGATAGGCAAAACAGGCAAGGAAGAAATAGGAAGCTATTGCAAGAGATAATGGCAACCTGCCTGAAGACAGTGGTGGTGGAGAGAGGGAGAACTAGATAAGTTTGTGAGGAACTCCAGATGGTGATATGGCAAGGTTGGAACAGGGGCTGGTGGGAGGGAGAGGGAACCCCAAGGACGAGATCTAGGTTTCTGGCTTGGGCAATGGCTGAATGTGTGTGGTGGAGTTCTGAAAACCTGGACAAGATGTGGTACTCAATGAGAGATCCGTGTAGCTCCCCCAAGCTCTGGGACTTCCAGGCTGAAATCCCAGTAGATGCTGGCCACTTTGGTAACTGTCACCAATAACAGCAAAGAACCCACAGTATCTTCGCCAGCAGGTGGGTTGCAGGTGGGCGTCAGCTCACTCCTTCAAGAGGTCACAGTTTCGGAAAAGCACCTGTATGCAATGGGCAGATCACCTGTTGGCTCTGACCTCTAGCCCAGGCAACATAACCCATACCAAGGCCTTCAGGTGTTACCCAAACAGCTCTCATGGTAAAGGGCTGCCTCTTCTAGAGAATTTTTCATTTTATAGTCAAGAAAGACTAGGAAGGCCCTTCTTGATGCGTTTGGGTTGGAAGTAAAGAATTTAATTTAAGCACAACCAGAAGTGTCTTTATGCCTCTGAAGCATTTTCTTAGGGTTCCTGGAAGCTTGCCAGCAGCAGTGGTGGTAATAGTAATAAGAATCATAATAATGCTTTCCCACATTTATCAAGGCCTACTATGTCCCAGACATTCTCTGAAGCACTTACATGCAGTATCTCATTTAGTTTTCACATCAGTCCTGTCATGTAGATATTAATATTGTCTCTGACATAAAGAAGAGGAAACAAGGGCACAAAGAGAAGCAAGCAGGCTATTGGGAGTCCCCAGCCTGCAGTTTCCTTTTCAGAATGAAGGATGGAGGGAGTCCCACCAGGCCAGAGCCCGCATGGGTGTGATGGCGGGCCAGAAGTGGCTCGACCCGCCTCCACTTGCTGTTCCCTTGCTGTTCCTCATGCCTACGTGTCCTTCAGGGCCCTGTGCAAATGCTGCCAACTGCCCCGGGCAGAGCTAGTACTTCCTTCCTCCCTGATTCCCAGAATATATACATTTCTCGATGAAAGCACTGCTGATTTGTCGTGATTTCTTTGCATGTCTATCACCTCAGCTCTACCTTGGGTTTTCCCAAGGAAGTGATCTTGGCTTACTCCTCTTTCTATCCTTGGCACCCAGAACAGAGCCTGGCACACAGTAGGGTTTCTATGAATAGATAAATGCTATCAGGGAGGCCAGGTTGCTCAGGATTGACCCTGGATGTCAGAGTCGAAAATGATCCCTCATTCCCTTCTCCATCACAGGAGGAGCAAGCCACCCAGATATGCCCAATTAGACTCAACTCTCCCTGGGTCTGCTTGGGGAGCTGAGTCTAAGGGGGTAGTTGTCAGGAACAAAAAAAAAAAAAACATCTCTCTCTGCACTCTGGGAAAATGTGGAAGTTGAGGTAAGTGCTCCTCCTGGGTGGGAGGACCAAAGGAAGCGTCTGGCTGGATGTTTATTCTGATGAGGTCCTTATGTAACACCAGGCTTCCTCCGGCTCCCAGGGACTGAAGAGCATGCACACCAAGGAAACAAACAAATGGAGACGCAAACCACTTGTGCTTTTAGACAACTGAAGTGAAGAGTTGTACACATCTGACATCTTCAGCAAAAATTTAGCACCAGGGCAATTTCCAAATGGCTTTTTATAAGGAATGAAACGTGTCTTTAAATATGCAAGTGTAAAATATCACCAATAGTTTTCCATCTCCCAGAATAACAGATCATGCTCTAATTGCCATTTCTCCAGGTCTGTAATGGGGTGGCGGGGCCTGGGAGGTTCTGCCCTACTAGGCCTGGAGTCACCTCCTCAGCAGCTCTCCCTTCGGCCAGTGGAAGCAGGGCTCTGGTCACAGCCTGAGGACAGTGAAGGGAGAAAAAAGTTCATACTACCTCTGAACCAGGAGTTCTGGTTTTGAGGTGTGGTCACTAAATAGCTGTGTGACTTTGGGCAAGTGGCTTCCCCTTTTTCTGAGCCTCAGTTTCACTCCTGTAAAATGAAGAGTTCTGCCCTGCCTAACTCACCTGCTTGTTTTGGACATCTGTATCCTGTACTCGTGCAGGAAATCATAGTCACTTGCTTTGTACCACTGCCTCTCATCCAAGTTGGGTCATGGCTGAAAGGAAGAGCCATATGTGCAGGTAGGTAATACAGAGTCCCCTGACTGCTGTGGCCAGAACTGAGCCCCGTCCCCTCTTCATTTCCTATAACACTGAGGTTCCCTTGGGCTCTTGGAAATAACAGATGAGGCCTCCTGAGCTCAAGGGAAATGGAAACTGGCCTGCCTACTGTGGCACAGTGGTTGGTTTCAGGCAAGAAGTCTTAGAGTCCCAGAATGGAGCTAGATAGAAAATCACTTTGTTCATTTCATAAGCATTTATTAAGGAGCCGCTATACACCTAGCATTGTGCTAGATAATAGAAAACACCCTGTCCTTTCGTAGTTTGCAATCTAGCAGATATTCCAGATTAGTGCCCTCTTGCCTTAATTTAATAGATGAAAAAATAAGGCCACACAGGAAGGAAAGTGACTATCCCAGGCCACACAGCTAGTTAGTGGACTTAGAAGGATCAAAATTCTGCATTGTTTCTTTCTTTTTCTGTGTTGGAGTCTCACTCTATCGCCCAGACTGGAGTACAGTGGCACACTCCCAGCCACTGCAGCCTCAACCTCCTGGGCTCCGGCGATCCTTCCGCCTCAACCTTTCAAGTAGCTGGAACTACAGGCACGTGCTACCATGCCCGGCTAAAAATTCGGCATTGTTAAGATGAAATGGGATCATCCATGCCCAGGGTTCAGAGCCATGCCTGGCATCAACCTTCTGAGTACTCTCTATGTGTTTCCTTTATGTTTTCATACTTCAGGAGCATGTCCTTGATGCCACAAGACCCCTTTATGGCTCTGAGCTCCAACCTTGCTCATATCTTGAGATTGGGTATTGGAGATGAGCCTGGTCCACCTCCAGGATGAGACTGACAAAGGCAGGGCAGGAATGTCAGTGAGGCTCTTGCCTTGATCTTATGGAAGCAGCCTGGCATTTTATTCTTTCATTTAACCAACACTTATGGAGAGTGTTGGTTACCATGTGCCAGGTACTGGGACTACATCGTTGGGCTCCAAACCTCAAAGAATGTATATTTTAGTAGGAAAGGGGGCTGGACAACCAACTATAAATAAACAAATAAGTCAGATATTTTTAGAATGAGATAAGGACGGTGCCAGTCATACACAGGGTCATATACTAGAGAGTAATGGGGTGACCAGTTAGGGGTGGAGAAGGTGAGGGTATGAGGTAGAGAGCAGGCTCAGTTCACTTCTGGAAACTGCCCTGTTAAATGAGGCAGGATTCTGGTGAGCTTCTGCCCATCACCAAGACACCAGAGACTCCAAAGACTTTCCAAATAAAAGTCATCAATACCGAGATTGTCTCTATTCTGCTCAGCCTCCATCCCACAGCTAGAGTCATGCATCTCTATAGGCCACCGGGTTTTCACTGTATCCCCTTGGAGGTCTCAATGACCTCCCTCCATTAAAATTTTGAATCAAGGGTCAAGGAAATACCGAGAGAACAAAACTGATTCTCTGATGCTCCTTGGGCCTGAATTTCTTATCCATGAAATGGGGGAACATAGCCTACCCAGGAAAACAGAAGGGATGGACTCCAGGCTGATTCTCAAAATGACAAGGGTGAAACCTCCAGCCCTGAGGAACTGCAGAAAATATTTTATTCCGGTGTAATGGCAACTGCTGGAGAACTCTAATGACAGCATCCCCCATGCTATGAGCAGGGAAAATCACCTCTTCCTTCACCCCAGCTGCATCCCCCCCCTCCCCGCAGCAATCTGGACAACTGCATACTGGTTGTTTCTTTCAGAAATTAAATAAATTAAATACTTACTTTGGGCTTGTGTGACCCTGCTTCCAGTGAGTCCTTGAGTGGGTAGCCCTAGGACTAATACTCTAAGACCCCATCCCCAAGGGACTAGAATATCCCAGATCATGTCATGAGGAGTGAGCAATGGGACTCAGTCTCAGGGGCACTCCAGGGCCCAATGAAGCAAAGCCAGGAACCTGCCTAGGGCATCAGTTAAGCAGAAATAAAAAGGGAGCTTTGGGGGCTGGGTTTCTGGATATGGGCGTCCACTGACCTATCTCTTCAAAAGTCAATCAGAAATATCCTTAAAAGAGACATTTGACTCAGAATCAAGTGTCTTCTTTCCTCTGAGTTTCTTCCCCATACCCCAAACCCTGGGCAGGCACCTCAGGGGCAAAACCAGGAACAATAGAAACATTCCTGACCAGGCAGTACTCACTGTGTGTGTGTTTGGGATGGGAGAAAGTGGGACCCAGATCCCAGTCAGTGAGCACCCTTGTACCTGCCAAGCCGGTGCCAGGCCCTGAGCTCCCCGGAGGATTCTCTATTAAGCTCTGGTCAACTGAGCCTCCCTCTGCCTGTGTTCTCCTCCTGGAGCCCCCTATCCTCAGAGCTCTCTTTTGTCCACCAACTCCCTGCGTTGCCAGCCCTCTGAGAGACTCTCTCTTCCTAAATAGTTGGCCACTTCCTGGTTTCTCAGCAGATCAATCCTGCTGCTCTTCTCTGGCTCAGCTGCCCTAGTGGTTGCAGATTTCGTAGTAAAGCTCTTCCTGCAGGAGCAGGGGAGAGAGATGTTGCTGCTGTTGCTACACACTGCCACTGCCTCTGCTGCCAACATCAAAGCTTTCCTTGTGGCTTTGGTAGAATGTTAAGAATTACTAGATAATTAAGTTGCATTTCTGTGCATTGTTTACTGTTGCTCTCAACCAATCACTATTCCATAGGGGCTAATCTGTGTTGGATTTTTTCTTCTTCCTTTGCAGTGCCTGTTTGTACCACATTCTTCATTATGCTTCAGTTACAATTTTAATTTTACTATTATTAAATCTTCCCCAAAGCTGTATTATTCTGCGCCTCTGTGCTGGAATTCCTGATTTGGGGACTGTTTGCATCTGGGCCTGTTCACAAATGATTGTTCTTGTTTACAAAAGAACATACATTAAAACGCAGCACTAGAGGAATCCTTGCTCCCTTCCCTCCTCCCTACCAACCCCCCTCACCTGGTGGTAGGAGCTGGGGAGAGGAGTGACAGAGCAGAAGAGCATCTTCATAGCGTCCAAAAGTCAAACCAGTGGAGAGGAAGTTGTGTGCACAGGCCGGGCAGTGAGCCGGAGGCTTAGTTTTCATCGCCTGCAGGATACCAATAGTAAAGCACTCCCTGTTTATTCCAGTAATGGTTTGGCTTTGGAATGGTATGGGCTTTGGAATCAGACATATCTGGGTTTGAAACCTAACTTCCTCCCTTATTAGACATCTGACATTGGCAGTTATGTAAACTTCACTCAACCTCTGTTTTCTTGCTGTAAAAATGAGGAAGACAATAACACTGCCCCATAGGTAAGGATGGAAAGGGATAACGTTTTAGAATGGTGCCCACCATATGGCAAGGGCTTAGTAAAGGGTAGATAAAATTATGTTGCTGCTATCATCATAACTGCTAGTCTGTCATTCTATCTCCTGTCTGTTTTGCTTCCTCTGCCGCCCATCTGAAGCTTACGTGCTCCATCGGTTTTGTGTAAGGGCTTGGAGGCCCAGGCCTGCCTCTTGTCTCATCACTAAGTCAGTGGAGTGGAGTAGGAAGCACTTTCCATATGCTCCCAATGACTGTTAATGGCAGGAATTAGTTACCTGCCTTCCCAAGAAGGAAAGAGTGGCAGATCCAGGAGGTCTGAGCTTGCAGAAAGAATCTAGCCCTATCCCAGCTGAAGGTGGCCCACCCTGGGGTTTTGAGAACCCAGATCCAGCTGCCATCCCCTCCCCTGTGCCTATCTATCCTCAGGTCCTGGCAGAACCAGCACAACCAGTCACTGAAACTCTCTCCCGCTGCAACCCACTCAGTATCCCTGCAACCTCAGCTTCCTCCAGGACTTTTCTTAGCTTCTTTCCTCCTCTGTCACCCTGTCCCCTCATGCTGCCATGCACACACTAAAACCATAACTTTTTCCCCCCTCTTTCCCATTATCTCTAACCCATATACTCCAGGAAGTTTAATTTGTTCTCGGTAGTAATCACCATTAACTAGAAATTGTCTTTCTCTGTGTAAACACGTCATTAGTGAAGCTGGTTTTCTGCAGGGTCCAGATTTCATTTTTATTAAAATGAAACACTTTCAGGCGCCTCACTGTGTCCAAGGAAAGAGAGTATAATTTTAACCCATTGGGTTGGCCACAGATAATTGGGCTGGCATTTGATTGGACGATTAGGGAAATATCTTCTTTGTATGCAGCATAATTTGCATTTTTTTCCCACTTATATGAAGCTAAGTCATGCTTTCGTACACAGGCAGTTTTAATGAGCATTATAAATCCTAATGAATATATTTTCATGTTCATTTTATTGGCTTGTTTTTATTACTAGAGGTCTGAAAAACAGGGCCAGTAAGGGAGCTGTAGAGGAAATGGCAGGGGAGAGAAACATGGTGGCAGCCTCCCACCCTCTCCCCTTCTGCCACTCTGGGCTGCCAGGGAATAGAGGACGGGCAGGACTGGGTCATCCAGGTCGTCTTTAACCCAAACCAGAAGTTGCCTGGGACCCCCTGCAAATGCAGAGAATATGTCCCTGGCCTTGGGGCCAGCGGAGCTCCTACTACAGTTTCAGCCTCAGCTGTACCAGCAGCAGAAGCCGCGAGAGCAGCAAGCCCTAATTCATCATGATCTGCCATGGAAGAGGGAGTAAAGTATTTCTGCATGGTGTCAGACACATAGTAGGCTCTCCGTGCAGCCTGATGGAATAGAATCAGATTCAATTTTGCTTCGCATAGAGCTACCACATGCAGAGTACTCATTTTTTTGTTTTTTGGAGGTTTTTTTGAGTTGGAGTCTCACTCTGTCACCCAGATTGGAGTGCAGTGGCCGCTCCCGGTCAC
>NW_007251338.1:343895-368947 GCF_000164805.1 Carlito syrichta | reverse complement strand
TTCATGAGGTCTTGCCAAGTTGCCCAGGCAGGTCTCGAACCCGTGGGCTCAGGCAATCCACTCACCTCGGCCTCCCAAAGTGTTGAGATTACAGGCTGAGCCACCAATCCCGGCCCAGAGTACTCATTTTTGAACACGCCACTGAAAGGCAGTTAACAAGTATACAGAGAACAGTTTTTTCCAGGATGATTCAGGAGTTTCATGGAAATCTTAGGGTCTTAGCACGTCATTATGAGTATCAGTTTTAGGACTCAGAGTTCTGCTTATCTCCCAGAATGGGGGGGTATATTCATTCATTCAACAAACACATCAGGCATTGACTATGTTCTAGACACTGAGCCAAGACATATACAAAGTGATCCCTAGGATTTCTGCCAGTTCCAATATTTTTTTAAAATTCTGTAATAAGTGACCAACAAAGTAATCTTTTTTGTTCCAGCTGGTGGCTCTGATTCTAAAATCACTCCATATGCACCAGCAGTTTGGTCCCTAAATACCTCTGTTGTGCCCTGGCCCTCCCTGCACATCAGCACCCCCAGGCGTCTGCATAGACAAGGCCTTTTATCCCTGCGCCTCATGTGGAGCCTGGCTCTGCAGACTTCTGCTTGATCCTTGACCCTTTGCCTCCAGCTAAATGGCATCCTTGGCATCTCCTCTTAGGCTCCTGGAGAAGACCCACCTGCCTGTGCTCCAGAGGCCTGGACAGCACTTGGTTGTGGAGCCTGCTATAGGGAGGCTGTCTGGATACTTGTCCTGGCTTTGTGTATCATCCATCCATTGATTTACTGCACCTCACCACACAGCCTGCTTTTGTGACCATCCTAATGCAATCCTATCTCTCCCATTCCACCATGCCTCTGAAATTTTTTTTTTTATTAGAAAGGTATTTGCTATTCACATAGGTTGGGAGTTTTGAGGGTGTTTTAGAAGTTAATTCAACTAAAAGTGATTTCAGTTGCCTTTGCCACCATCTCTTCAAAATGGCAGCTTGGTGCTTAGAGACGACCTCCTCCAAAGCTGATGACTCATGCAGGTTTGTGCTGCATCCTCTTCTACCCCCAGTCCTCCACACACACAGACACGGCTGAATACATCTTACTGTGGCCTTCAGAACAACTTTATGGTTTCCTGCTGTACAAGAGATGTTTATTGAACAACTACCCTTTGCTAGATTCTGTGAGAAACAGGAAAAACTAATAGAAAGGCTTGTGGCATTGTGGGAATGATGCTGGCCCTCAGTGGAAGGCCTTGGTGAGATGCTGACTTTGCTGCTTTCTGCAGTGTGACTTTGCTAACATCTTACTTCCTTGGGTTGTTTCCTCTTCACCTATACCATGGGAATAATAATCACCTACAGCACAGGAGGCGCAGGGATTTAAATGAGTTTGTGGTTGTGGAAATGACTCAGATACTGTAAATGCTGGTCATTTTTTAGGAGGAATGTGACCAAGTCTCGAAGTGATTCCTAACATGGGTCCTGGGTCATGGCCTATTCCTTGTCTTGGAAGGGTTGGTATGGGGGTAAAGGAATGTTTGCTGTCAGTATGGGATATTGCTACTTTCTGGAGTTGGATATTTATGTACCTGTCTTTTCCAAAGAGGAGAAACAGAGGAAACGCTCTGGAGTTTACCACTGGATCGGTTTCATAGATCTGGTTTCATGCTCAGTACCACGTTTGCTTGAAGATCATATCTGGGCCGGGCTCAATGGTCTCAGCCTATAATCCCAGCACTTTAGGAGGCCGAGGGAGTGGATTGCCTGAGCCCGCCAGTTCGAGACCAGCCCAGGCAACTTGACGAGACCTCGTCTCTACAATAAATAAATAAAATTAGCTGGGCATGGTAGCATATGCCTGTAGTTCTGTCTACTCGGAAGACTGAGTTGAAGGATCGCCGGAGCCCAGTAGCTTGACACTGGGTGGCCGGGAGCGTGCCATGGCACTCCAGCCTGGGCAATGGAGTGAGACACCAACTCAAAAACAAAAAACAAAAAACTGGCTGGTGGCTCACACCTATAATCCCAGCACTTTGGGAGACCGTGGTGAGCCTATGGGTTCAAGACCAGCCTGGGCTACTTGGTGAGACTTCGTCTTTATGATAAATCAAAAAAATTAGCCAGGCATGGTGGCACCACAGCTGTAGTTCCAGCTACTTGAAAGGCTGAGGTAGAAGAATCCCCTGAGCCCTGTAAGTCAAAGCTGTGGTAGCTGTGAGCTTGCCATGGTACTCCAGACTGAGTGACAGAGTGAGATTCTGAATCAAAAAAAAAAAAAAAGAAAAGAAAAAAGAAATGAATAGGGCGTCTCTTTTCCTGGAGAGCGGACAGTGCAGTGCCTCAGCTACTGTTGCATCACAGACAGGACTCGGGGAACAGCTCGGGAATGTGCCAGCACCGTTATACTCTGTAACACTGAAGACCTAGCTCTGAGATGGGCCAGCAGATTGCATTTGGAATGCTCCGGTGCTAAGCACTGATTTGTTTCTGTTGCATGTGATAGGTCAACTCTGTCTCCCTTTAAGACTGCAAACTTCTGGACATGGCCTGAGACCTCTTCCACATGCCACAACACCTATAGTACTAGGTGCAAGCTCGGTCATTTGGTCAAGAAATGCATTTCCATGACCTCACTGGCCAAGAGCAGGCACACCAGTGATGCTCTCAGCAGGGCATCTCACTCAAAGTCAAGGCTGAGTGTTTGCAACTGACCAGCTGGACTTGCTTAGAGGACAGAGAGGTGGCCAGAGAAGCAAGGCATCTGCTCCAATGCTGTTCTTGTCATGTCTGCAAACACAATAGAATTAACTCACCTCAGATACCAAATTTTTGTCAAAAACCAAAAAGGTGGTATAAGTGCAAACGCAATCTGCTGGCCCATCTCAGAGCCAGGTCTTCAATTACAGAGTGTAACGGTGCTGGCATGTTCCCGAGCTGTTCCCGGAGTCCCTGTATCTGTGGAGCCAAGTCTTCACAAAGCGAGCAACTTCCCAAAAGCTCGGGAGGCGAGAGGATGCAGAGCAGTCCTCTAGTCGTCTGCAACCAACTATTTTAGAGTGACTGGAGAGGAAAAGAATTAAGAAGTGTGTTGATTAATTATGAGCAGTGAGACAGGGTTCTGGAGGGGAGAAGAGGGTCACCTGCTCATAAGACAGCTTTGATATTAGACCAGTTCTAGATGAGAAAGGGCCAAATGGTGGGGGCCAGAGAGTGGGGCAGTAGATTTGAGGTTTTGAGAGGTTCCTTTCCGCAGCTGCCTGTCCCCGTGGGCCAGCAGGAATGATGACTCTTGAGGGGCGGGGAAGCACAGATGAGCATCAGGCAGATGGTACCGGGAATGAAAGGAAGCTGTGTTCTGCCTGCTATGCAGGAGGATGGATGGATGGCTGGTAGGGCCGCACAGGGAGGAACGCTATCTCACCTCACCGGCTGAGGGGGG
The DNA here is from genome assembly GCF_000164805.1 of Carlito syrichta. Classification (NCBI taxonomy): domain Eukaryota; kingdom Metazoa; phylum Chordata; class Mammalia; order Primates; family Tarsiidae; genus Carlito; species Carlito syrichta. The sequence goes on along the minus strand of NW_007251338.1, from coordinate 365,513 downwards.
GTGTTTGTTTAGCGTCCCGTCGCAGATTAGGCCGCCTGAGTTTTGAAGCTTCACACTACGGTGGGGAGGCAAGCTGGTGTGTTTGCCTTAAGCCACTTGGGGGACTCAAGGCATTGTGGGATGGCAGAAGATGCCTCCCAGAAACTGGATTTTCATGCCCCCTCCGCCTTTGCCCCTTCTCCCCTCCCTCTTCCTCCCGCCCTCTCCTTTCTGATGCAATCCTCTCTACCCCACAGGCTTTGTTTGCAGTGGGAGAGGCTCACAACCTATGTGGGAGAGGGAGGTGATCTTGTCCTTTCTCTCCTCTACTCATTCTGGGCATCTCATCACCTCTCTTTCTCTAACTTTCTCTGCCTTGTCTCCCTTTCCCACCTGTTCCTCTCTCCTCCCCAACTCACACTCCCTTCTTTCCTCTCTTTGTGTTCCTTTTTCTATTTGTATGATCCACTTTTCTGGTACTCCTTTTGTTCAGTCATCGATGCCCCCTTCCTTCCCACAGTTGTGACCTGGAGCGACGCAGGTTAAATGTTCCAGTCTGCGCAAGGCAGGCCCTGTAGCGAGTACTGGATTGTGGCAGGGAGGGTCAAAAACACAGCACAAAGGGACAGAGCCTGAGTGCCAGCCCCAACTCTGCCTTGCCCTGGTTATGTAATGGGGGGGCCAATTCCTCCTTTCCCTGGTCCTCAGTTTCCCCAGAGGTGCAATGGGGAGGATGTGTCCTGCTTCGTAAAGGAGAACTCCTGTCTCTAGAGTCACGCTCTACTCCCCCACCCCGCCCCCACCCTGCCAGGGCAGACTCAGTGGCTCCCTTCCCGGCTGTAGAAGCGGGGAGGCTGTTCAAGGAGTAGGGTGGGAGCAAATGGAGGGGATCTGCTGCCCGGCCTAGTTTAGGCAAACAGCAGGGACTGCTGGCGGCAGGCTCCAGCCCCCACTCCCGCGGTAACAGCTGCAGTCCAGCTGCTGGCATCCCTGCTGGGGGAGCGTGCTAAACCTCTCCGGGGTCAGCACTGTGGTATGTCGGTTTCCATAGCAACCAACCAACGGGCCACTTTCTCAGAACAATTCCCCTACTCAGCCGGGTTCTGGACTTAGCTCAGCCCAAGGGCATGTGGCTGAGGAGCGGGAGTGGCAGGGGGAGAGCTGCCGAGGGCCAGACTGGGCCCCACAGAAAGTGGCTATCTCAGTCTTGTCTTCACATGGAGGGCGTGGATCAGAGGACAAGACATGCAGACTCTCTTCCGGTGCTGGCTCTCCTGGGCCCCTCTCTGTGCCATCCCCACCCCCACTGCCCATCCACAGACCGCCCTGCTCTGCCTGGTTGGAAGAAGTATCAGGGCTTTGTCTGAATCTGGACAACAGCTGCCTTGGCTGAACTCAAAGCTGGGAGGAGAAAGTCCTGGAATGGTGTGTAATGGGGGTGGGAGTGGGGAGGGGGCTTTTCCTGGCTCCCATCTCTGCACCCTTCTGTCCAGTTCTTCCAGGACCATTGGAATCCCAGGACTTTAGGGAAAGTGAGGGATGGAGTTCTAATAGTCCTGTACCCATTTTTAGAGGGTAGGAGAGAAGCACCTTTCTGATGCCCTTCGGAAATAAACTCCCTGAACCTAAGCAGGTTGGTGCGATCCCTGACACTTTCTGAAAAGTATAATCATTAGAGGTGAAGATCCATTCTGGGAGCTCCAAGAACCCTTGATCCATTTTCTGGATAAGGAACTGAGACCCAGTGGAAAATGGATTGCTTGGGGGTGATGGGGTGGGGAGCAGAGGGCCGTTGCTTCCGGCCCCTCTCCTCTCCCTGGTTGAGCTCACTGTGTGTTCCAGGAACTTGGAGGGTACTGGAGCTCCTGCCCCAGTTCCCTTGAAATGCTGCCCCAGCTACAGTGGACTTGGCACCCTGGGGACTTTGTCACAGAACAGGACTTCGTTTTCAGAAAGGAATCACTTGAAAATGGGGAAACTGAGGTCAGGGATAGTATCTCTAAGTAGGCCTAATAACTGTGGGATTGGACTTTGGGTCTGGGACTTGGCTTCCTGAGAGGTTACCTGGGTGGTCCCTGCTAAGATCTGGGAGGCATAGAGTGTTCTTGCGGTGGGTGGGTGGGGGGAGGGGAGGAGGGACTGTCCAGCTGTCTTGATCTTCAATTCTATTAAATTGCTCCTCACTTTCAAGGGGCCTGGTTCTTCCTTCTCCACCCCCTACCCCATTTGCTATCCCCACCTCCTTAAAAGGAGGGGACAGGTGTCCTTTCTTACATGCCACCACAGCTGCAGTCAAACACAATTCCCCTAAGCCCTGGAAACAGGTGTGGAGTAATTCTCAGTCCTCTAGGGATGTGGGGGACTCCAGACGGTGGCCAGTTTTAGAAGCTGCATGGGTTCCCATCTTCCTCTGACCTCATCTGTGAAATGGGAGGATTGCTTCAGATTAGCACTTCCCAAAGTGGGCTCTCTGGGGGTGAAGGAAGGGTTGCAAAGCTAAGAAATCTTGGGAAATGCTGTGCAGACACCCCCTCTTGAAGACTTGCAGGGCTCATTACAATTTTAAAGACTTTAAGAAGTACAGAGCTAGCCGGGCTCGGTGGCTCAGCCTGTAACCCTGAGCCTTTGGGAGGCTGAGGTGAGTGGATTGCCTGAGCCCGCGGGTTTGAGACCCGCCTGGGCAGGTGAGACCTCATCTCTACAATAAATCAAAAAATTAGCTGGGCATGGTAGGGCGTGCCTGTAATTCGGCTACTCGGAAGGCTGAGGCGGAAGGATCACCGGAGCCCAGCAGGTCAAGGCTGCGGTGGCCGGGAGCAGCCACTGCACTCCAGTCTGGGTGACAGAGTGAGACTCCAACTCAAAAAAAAAAAAAAGAAGTACAGAACTAAAGAAAATCCAGTTTAACCTAGGGCTTCCTATACATGAATGACCATGGTACCCTTATTTCAAATCCTACGAACAAACCTACCCCGACAAACAGCAGACTCTACAAAAAGTTCCAAGGCCTTTTTCTTTTTCCCGTTTCTCATCAACACCCAATTCCTACCCCACAGATGACCCTACAATAAGCCTCCCTCAGGTGGATGTATCCCCAGCACTGTTCTCTGCCCTCTTGGTTTCCACTGTCACCTCACCCTAGATGGCTGCTCCGCTGTGATCGGGTCATCTCCATCCCAGGTGGAGATCATGGTGTCTGGTGCCTGGAAGAGGCCTTGCCCCAGACCTTCAGAGAGCCCATGCAGAGGTGGGAGGCAGTCCTGGGTTGTCACTGGGGTTTCTCAGGAGAGTAGAGCCCTCACAGCTTCAAGCCCCACCCTCAACTGTCTCTGGAGTTTTGTGGGTCATCTGTGATTTTTCTGCATCACAGGGTGGGGTAATGGCTCTAGAGCAAGGGGAGAAGAAAATTCTGACCAAGTGTCTAATCAGGAGATCCTAAATGGGGAAATTTAAAGAGAAGAAGTGTTCCTCTTCTTCTCACCATCTAAACTCTCAGAGAGATAATATCTTGCATTTCCCAGCCCTCAAACTTTCCAAAGACCTTGAATGAATGTTACGCTGTGGTGTGAAAAGAGTATCTACCATGGAGAAGACCTAGACCCCACTCCCAACCCCTCACCCCCCGCCAGCTCCATAACTGGCCAGGTCTCTGTCCTTGGGTAGGTCACGTCACCCCTCTGCACCACTGTCACATCTCACAGAAGGGAGGACTAGTTTCTTTCTCACAGGGTTCTGGCTAGAATTGTATGATATGATAAATGTGACAATGGTCAACATGCGAGATCAGTAAGCTTGAGCTGAGGAGAGGTAAGAGTTCTCTTATTTTAGAAGGAAGAAAACAGGCTCAGACAAATTAAGTAGCTTGTCCAAGGTCACACGGCTGGTCAGCGCCCTCACCCCTAATCCTTTGCTTTCCCACTTTACCTCATTTCCAGGAAAATTCTCTGAGGTGGGTATACATCTCATTGATTTTTGAGGGCATTCAGCAGGTGTGCTGTCCTTCACTCTTAAATTTTTCACCCTCTCTGAGCAAGTAAAATGCTTGCAAGACAGAGGCTGGAAGAAGCCTGCTTTTTTGAAGGGACAGGGTGGGGGTGTGTGGAGGTGGGAAAGGGGTATTAGTTCTTGTGAAAATAGCTTTTTAAAAATAAAAGTAGGCTTGTGAGTTAAGATGATCCCATTTCAGTTTGCAAAGACTTCCTCCCCCTAAGAAGGGAGAGCGTATTCTCCTTACCTTCTCTTTCCTGGCCACTCAGATCCTAGCCCCTGCCGTCAAGTCCCTCTCACTCTGTGTGTGCAGCCACAGAATGCTAAGTTGCCATCCTTGAGCCCCGTTCCTTACAGCAGCAAAAACAATCTTTACATAAGTCCTGGGGATCAAAAGGGAATTCACTGCTTTCTTCTTTCCCCTGACCCAGGTTTTAAAGTCATTTGAGCACAAGGAAGTGAGGAGAGAATAGGGAGAAAGGAGAAGAAAAAGCAAGCATGCTTGTAATGTGCACGCATTGTGCTTGGGTCTTAGGAGTGTGCTTTCTGTGAACATCGGATCTCCCTTTTGATTTGTATGTGGGTTAGAGAGAGGCTGTTTAGAGGTCTTGAGAGGAAGGGCTTTCCTCGTAAGTTGTTAGCACTGTGATTGCTCTTAATGTGTCTGCTCCTGTCATCAGCTGCCACATGGACCCTGATCAGTATCTTCATTTGGCTAAATCATCTTCTCTTCTTCTACATCCTTTCCTCCTTCCATCATCTAAAAATTTCATAACCATTGAGGTTGGGAAGCATGGGCCAACTGGTCTACCAAAGTTATTTCCCCATGCTTTTGTTGGTGTTCCCATACCCATGTGGATCTAGCTCCTGTCCTTGGATAGTACTCTGATCTGGAGTGAGTGGAAGGGTCAGGAAAGATGTACTGGGGCCTCTCTTTCCTTTTCCTTTCAGGAAGAGGCTGTTTAAATTATGCTGGAGACAGGGGCGCGGGGGTGGGGGAAGAGAGGAGAAAGGTACCACTTAGAGGGATTCTGCTCCCTACATGTTAAGCTGGGATGCTTTCTAGCTCTGCTTTTCTCATTTAAAGGGATAATATAGTCCCACTCCAGCAGGTATCTGGAAGGAAAAACAACAAACAACTCCATACATCTCCCAGTGCCAGATCAATAGCTCAGATCCCCACCACAGGTTTTCCTACTCAGCTTTCTTTCTCTTTTTTTGAGTTGGAGTCTCACTCGGTTGCCCAGACTGGAGTGCAGTGGCTGCTCCCAGCCACCGCAGCCTCAACCTGCTGGGCTCCGGTGATCCTTCCACCTCAGCCTTTCAAGTAGCTGGAACTACAGGCGCGCCCGGCTAATTTTTTATTTATTGTGGAGATGAGGTCTCGCCAAGTTGCCCAGGCAGGTCTCGAACCTGCAGGCTCAGGCAATCCACTCACCTCAGCCTCCCAAAGGCGCTGGATTACAGGCTGAGCCACCGAGCCTGGCTTCGGCTTTCTGTTGGAGGGAGCGTGTGTGTGTGTGTGTGTGTGTGTGTGTGTGTGTGTTTGCACGCATGTTTTCTCTGTTGATTTTCAGGCACTTTGTGTATTGGAAGACTCATGAGAAAGAGTGGGGCCTGGGGCAGGGAATTGTCTTTGATCAGAGGTCTGATGAGAACAAGAAGCTCATCAGCACTATTTAGGAAGGAATTTTGTATAGGAATTTGATGAGAAGAGAGTGGAGTGTGAGAGGAAGAGAGAGAAAACAACACATGGGCCTCTGGCAATTTAAAGTCCAGAGGGTCACAGAGATGGAGCTTTGAGAGAACTCTGTCAACAACTCTCCTCTGAGGATCTCTGACCTGAGGTCACTGGGCATCTCAGAGGGATGACAGGAGCAAAGACACAGTGGGCCCTCCTGGTAGCAGAATGCAGTCATTCTACCCACCTGCCCCCCTGTTCTCACATCTCTGGAAATGTAGGCCCCTCACATAGGCCACTCAGAAATCAGGGAGCAGGGTAAAATAGCATCTCTCGGACCAATTTTCCCTTCTCCTTCCATGTCCCGTATTTTGGGAGTCACGTGCTGTAGAAGCTGCACTATAGTCGTTGGAAGAATTTTAATTTGGAATAGGGAGAACTTAGACTTGTCACATGACCTGAGTTTTCTCACGTATAGAATGAAGGCTGATAACAGCTCCTTGACCTCTTCAAGGGACTCTGGGGTCAAAGGTGGCATGGGAAAGTGCCCTGTAAAGGGATACAGATGTATGCTTTGTTCGTATAATGAAAGGAGTCTAATCACCTGCTTAATGCTGGGGTGGGGACAAAGCTGAAGCTGAGAGTTGGTGTTGGTGCAGAAGTTACTCTCTTAACTGTGAAGCTAATTCGGGAAGTTAATTCTCCCTTGCATCCAAGTCAGTGCTAGCTTACAGTAACATTGCTTAAAGTATAGAAAATAGGCTTGGTAGGCTTTAAAATAAAAGCTACTAGAGGGCAGGGAGTCCTAGAGCTGTGTGTGTGACAGAAATCTGTTTCAAGGAGACATCAGTTCAGTAGTGGTATTCTGCTTGTACCCATGAGATCTGGACTTGAACAAGCACTTTAAACCCACAACTTGGCTGTGTCATCTGTGAGAATTCTGTGACCCTTTCTGGGGTAGCCTGAGGAAGCCAGGAAGTGGCTCTGGTGCTATTAGTCATTCTGGCGCCAGAAGTCCAGCAATAATGGCTTCCCAGAGGGGAGCTGGGGCAGATGCCCATTGCAGGGGAGGGTGCCACACAGGTGGGGTTGAGGGGTAGGGAGCTACTGTTCTCATGCCCTTTTTAACCCTGATTCTGCTAAAGGTGGTACCTGGAACAGTGACCGCAAAGTGCCTCGTGGGAGAAGGATGAAAGAGATAGGAATTCTCGTAAATTTTTAATCTGAAAAATAAAGTGTGAATTAGAATTAATGCAGGTATTAAATATTTAAACTTTCTGTACTCACTTTCATTTTTAACATATTCCTTCCTCAAAAGCCTCAATAACATTTGTCAGATTTGTTCTCAAGATGTCCCTCTCCTTCCACCTCCCCCAGGCCCAGCCCCAAAGTTAGACCGCAGGTATTCATCATCCTGATGGAAATTTTCATTTTATTTCTCCTACAGGAACCGTCTGATCTCTCTCTCTTTATATTTATGCTTTCTCTATATGGCAGCATAAATAATTAATGCTGTTATAAACACATCCTATGCAAAATATTTATTAGAAAAAATAACTCTTTAATTTGGCATGTCATTTAATTCCATTTTGTAATCATAGCACATGGGCTACAATTAATGCCAGGGCTGGGGAATCCAGCTTGATTGCTAACACTTGCAGACGCGCGACCATGTCTCCCAGACAAAAGCCCCCTTGGACCCTTGACCATTTGTTTGTGTGCATTTGGTTGATGAATGCAGATGGTGTCCTACTGTTCAGTGTGGGGCTGACAGTGAACCTGGAAACGAGACAGGAAACTCACTTCAGTCTTCAGTAGAATGGGGACGAGGGTGGTCTAGGACTCTTCAAGTGCATTTGATAATATGCATCCAGAAGGATTCAGAGACATTTAGATGTAGGTCACTTGTTATATCTTCACTGAAGTGGGTGGGAAGGAGTGGTTGTCCTTGAAGTTTTGGTGAGTTATCACTAAGGATTAGCCTGGGTGTAGTAGCAAATAGTTTCCTAGAGGCTGGGTTTTATGCATACATTCTTTTAGCAAATGTTTATTGAGTGCTGGGCATCGTTGTTGCTGGAGACACAATAGAAAATAAGGGGGATGGAGATGAGAATATCCAGTTCCTGAATATTCCGCCATTGCCTCTGCTCAGAAAACAGTATTTCTGGCTATCTTAAGGAATCTGTCTACCAGAGCAGCTCCTCACCCAGGTCTTAAGGATTCAACATGGTTGGTATTTTAATAACTCAGTGTTCTTGGATTTACTGACTCCTATGAGTTTAGCACAACCTCGCAGCCTTGCAAGTAAGTCCAGGTTAAACTCTGGACTTCAGTGCTGAACAACCAAAGCACTGGGTGTGGTTGTTCCCTCCCTCTGGGAGGGATCCTGCAAACCAAATGACTGGCATCAAAATTCTTCTCTCCTGCCCTCTGGGTGTGGTCCTTCCTCTGCAGGTAGGGGAGTAGCTTTTTTAGGAGATGGCTGGTGCTGCCATGACATTGTGTCATGTACTTCTGGTCTTGCTTTCATGTGTCATTTCAAGGGCCCAGACATGGAGTTGGAGCCTTGGGGATTTAGATTTTAGCTTTAATGTGGCATTTGTCAGCCTTTCCCCCACTGAACATCTTCTGTAATTGTCCCCATGCCTGGCATCATTCAGTGTGTGTTCCCAAGCTAAAAATCTCCCATTCACTTGTGGCCCAGACTCTCATTAATTCTTTCATAGAGTAGAGAATAATGAGGGGACAACTAATGCCCTGGAAAAAAATTTCTATTTTGTAGTTAGCAATTTGTCATTCTTTGTTTGGAAAGCCAGTGTGGACTCCTCAGCCCGTAATTTCACTGAGGAGAAAATTAAAACAATTGGCACCCGGCCCCCAGTCCACCTTCCCAGAAGCTCTGATATGCTCTACATTTCATGTTTCCCAGAATAGGATGATAGAGAAAAGCTTGGAAATCATAACCAGCACTCTGCTCTCCTCCCTTGACCTGGGCTCCTGGATCAGCATCTATATCAGTCAGTCACAGGCTAATTCAGGAGGTGGATACCTGTCTGATGGGAGAGGCCTATGGGAAGGATTTCCAGGTGTCTCAGGGGCTCTTGATTGTCTGGAACCAAAGAGGCTGAGATTGAGCTGCCTTGGGGGTGACTCAGAAGGTTTTGCAGAAAGAGTCCCCATGACTCGATTTCTGTGTCCTTCGTGGGGACTGATGAGCCCATCTAGGGATTTGGAGGGAGAAAGTTTGAATGGCTTCATGGTTCCCTGTCCTCTCTACTTGGGTAGTCATAGATCTCTACTGGATGCTACCCAGGCTCTAGGATATATATTCTGGCCTTCTTTCTTAGGAAGGATTTAAGCAGCTCTGGGCTAGTTTTCAAACTTTGCTGCAAGTTCAATTTGTCCATTTTGCCCTGCTTTTAGAAAATGAACTTTCATCTTATTTCTAAGACCAGTTCCCATTTGTATACTATGTCCAATCTGACAAGACACTCATAATCTCTGGATTTTTCCAGTGACTGGATGCTGCCTGGATAAAGTGTTCCATGCCCTTCTTTCCTGAATGGACCTTTTTACATCATTTGTATCTGGGTTTCTTCCCAAGCCCTACCTTCACCTCAAGCCAGAGTACATATTTGGGTCAGCTCTCATCCCCATTCATCTTCATTAGTTCATTCATTCAATATTTGCCATATGGGCACTGGATCTCAGAACACTCTGCTAGGCACTTGGTGTTCAGAGAAGACTCAGTCTCTATCTTCCAGAAGGCTCTGATTTCAGTTCTATTTAGATCTTTAGTATGTGTCCTATCATGAAAATAGCAGAGTTGAGAGAAGGATAGCAGCAAGTTGGTGATTTTGAGGGAAAAAATCCTACATTACCCGTAAAGAAATATCTCCTCTGCTGGGCACAGAGGCTCAAGTCTGTAATCCCAACACTTTGGGAGGCTGAGACGAGAGGATTACCTGAGCCCAGGGGTCCAAGACCAGCCTTGGCAACTTTGTGAGACCTAGTCTATACAGTATATCAAAAAATTGGCCAGGTGTGGTAGCGCACACCTGTAGTTCCGGCTCCTTGGGAGGCTGAGGCGGAAGGATTGCCTGAGGTCAGCAGGTTGATGAAGTGCTACTGCACTCTAGCGCGGGCGACAGAGTGAGACTCTGACTCAAAAAATAAAAATAAAAAAATACAAAAAAGAATCATTTCCTCCTTGCTCCATGTTCCAACTCATAGCCCAGATCCTTTTCCTGGCTCTGCTCAGCCCATGATGCCCAAAAATGATGTGACTGTAGTTGGGGCCATTGAGGGGAAGCTGCCTTTACCCACCTCCTGTGACAGAGGCACTATCGGGTCCCTTGGCTCTGCTAATAAACCCTGCTCTTGTTTTCCTAATGTCTAGCACCTGCAGTGTCAGGGCCATGGGCCTATCAGCATGGCAGTGACAAACCAGAGAACACAACAAGCCCAGAGCCACCCAGTGCCTTTTATTAAACCTGACAAATATCCAATAACACTGGCCTTGTGCCTACTCTCCTACAACATTTGATACAAATTGAATAGAAGCTTGCAGGGAAGAGTATTTCAAGTGGGAAATAGAGCTGGTAATGGTAGAGTCCCTGGCCTCTGAGGGCCAAGGGGATATGAGGAAATTTCCAGATGTTCATATGTCTGTCTCAGGGTGACTGATTCTGGATCCTTAGGTGATTGATCCACTGGTGGAATGTCTGACTTTGAATGAATAATGATAAGGGACATCTATGAAGCCCTTTGCCAATTGCTAAGCACTTGCACACATATTATCTCATTTAATGCTCACATCAACCCTGAGATGGATTCTATTGTCTCAGTTTTACAGTTGAGATGATGGATACACAGGAAGCTCAAGTGACTTACTAAGGTCACATGACTGGACAACCAAGATTCAAGCTCATATCTTGAGTTTATATCCTGGGTTCCTTTGATGTTCTATTTCCTTCAGTGCCCTCTATCTCCTTCTCCCCCCACAATGCGGAGAATTGGGCTTTGTTCTACCTGGACCTGGAGTGAGGACTAAAGATATGCCCTTTAGGTTTTGATAGTGTCAAGTAAAGAGGGCACAGGGACAGCTCTCCAGCTTTCTCCAAGAGGAGCAGCCTCTTTCTCTATGGGGTTTCCCCTTCTTTATTGTTCCCACTGACTCCAATGTCTTCAGCATGGGTCCTGGTATGTACAAGAGAGGCACAGTGGTGAATCAGTGCTTTTCTGAAGCTGTTTTCCAGAAGTGAAGGAATTGCCTCCCTGTTCCTTGTGATGGAAGCACCACTGAGAACTTTCCTTCTGGTCTGGCCACATTGCGGGGAGGACATTCTGCAAAGGAAGGCAGGCCATAGTCCAGACCTGTCATTGTCCATCTCTTGCAAGCCTAAGCAGCCAGCCTGCTGCACCAGTCCTGGATTGGAGAAAACTTGCAGCCTTTCTACCTAAAAGCATGCCCAGCTCCCCAGGAACCCAGGGTGTGAGACCGACATGTCAGGCCTGGAGAGAGTGGCTAGGCTGGCCAGGAAGGTAGAGGATGCGATAGCACGTTCCCCAGCGGGGCTCAGGGTTCCTGAATGGGTGTTTACCTTTGCAGCCCACTGTGCTTCTCACCACTTAAAATTCTCCTAAGAACCCAGAGGAGCAGCTGAAAATATCCCAGGTAATATGAAAATGAACAAAGGCTCAGCAAACAGAGCCCAGCTTCTGAGCAAACAGCCAAAAAGGCAAGCAGACAAAACAAGAAAAGGGGAGAATGTGAAAGGAGGGTGGGTGGATGGGAGAAAGAGAGAGAAGGTGGATGAGGGAGCAGGAGGAGGCCAGGTTGGAGTGTTGGCTCTGAGTTGTCCTCTGTCCTGGAGACGCCTCTGCCACCCACCTCCCTAAGGGACAAGAAAACTGGTGCCAAGAAAAAGTTTCTCAACTTTGAGCTGGATGGAGAGACGTTTTGGTGGAAAACACCTCGTGGTCTGGTGTGTCCCATGGTATTTTTCTACAGCAGAGGGGAATTTAGAAATGAGGGTAGGTGTGAGCACTGTGCCTTCCTATGACTTAGGTGGCCCGAGTTCCAGACCCATTGTCACTATGTGACCTTGGGCAAGTCCCCACATTTGTGGACTATAGTTTCCTTATTAGCAAAATGAGAAGGTTGGACTAGATGACTTCAGAGAGATTCTTTTGACGCTAATATTCTGTAGGTTTTTCTTGTTTTGTTTTGTTTCTTTACTATAATTGACAAAGATTGGATACATGTTTGACTACTTGTTGAGCTGTGCAGGTACCCTTTGGAAGCTTATCCCCTGAGACACATGTGACATGGACGGTCATGTGAGCAGGAGCCAGCAGAGTAGATATCTTCTTAGATATTCTGAGTAAGACTAGGGCTAAGCCAAAAGGAAGTTTCTTCCTTCTAACAGTGGTGAAAGTGGCATTATGCTGGCTCTAGGGCCACAGGGTAGAAAACAATGTTTATGCCAGTTAGAATTTATAGTGTTTACTCTGTGTCCAGAACTGTGCTAAGCACTTTACATTTACTATCTCATTTACTTTTTTTTTGAGTTGAAGTCTCACTCTGTCACCCAGACTGGAATGCAGTGGCACGCTCCCGGCCACCACAGCCTCAACCTGCTGGGCTCCAGCGATCCTTCCACCTCAGCCTTCCAAGTAGCTGGAACTACAGGCATACACTACCACACCTGGCTAATTTTTGATTTATTGTAGAGATGAGGTCTCGCTGAGTTGCCCAGGCGGGTCTCGAACCCGTGGGCTCAGGCAATCCACTCACTTCAGCCTCCCAAAGTGCTGAGATTACAGGGTGAGCCACCAAGCCCGGCTCTTTGTTGTTGTTGTTGTTGTTGTTGTTGGAGTCTCACTATGTCACCCAGGCTGGAGTGCAGTGGCATGATCATGGCTCACTGTAGCCTTGACCTAGGCTCAGGGGATTCTTCCACCTCAGCCTCCTGATTGCTGGGACTAAAGGTGTGTGCCACCACGCCTGGCTAGCTTTTTTATTTTTTATTTTTGTAGAGACAAGGTCTTGCTATATAGCCTAGACTGGTCTCAAACTCCTGAGCTCAAGCCTCGGTCTCCGAAAGTGCTGGAATTACAGGCATGAGCCACTACACCTGGCCCCCATTTACTTTTACATCAACGTTTTGAGCTAAGTGTTATTATGACTCCTACTTTATGGATAAGCCTCAGAGTGCTCAGGTCACTTACCTATGGTCACACTTGCTGGGTCTTACCCAGATCTGAATGGTGCAGGGGTCTATACTACTAAAAACAGTAACATAGTCCTAGGGAAAGGAGTGACGATCCTGGGAGGGTAAGGGACATTTAGCAGTAGTAGACTAGAACCCTAGAATCCTAGCTCCCTGAAGGGGCCATGTTCCCTCCCCAGAGCACAAAATGGAGTCCTGATATGTGAATCTGTTGCCTCTGTGATGCTGGCCCTATGCACTGGAACCCTGCCAGTTGATATAGGATAGCTCCTCATGAAACTGGCATCTTTTGTCTTGTTTTTAACCTTTTTACAAGCCAGACGCAAGCTGTATAGCAACCATAGTATCAAGAAGGTAGGCAAGGATGTGCAAACAGGGAGTGCAGTGGGGGTGACAACAGCGGGCTGTGGCAAGGACTAGATCCAGGGCTGGCGACTGGACAAGGCCTGGGCCAGGACTGGGCAATGGCCCTTGTCTACTCTCTTAGTTGCTGGGCTTCCTCACAAAATAGTCTAGGACCTTGGAAGGCTGAATGACCCCCTGCCAGGGATGTTAGCATAAATGGAAACCCTTGCTATAGGTGGAAGGTCAAATAAGGGGTACTAAGAAAAAGTCCAACTGCAAGATACTGAACACCATATCATTTATTATGTGCTGGTTATGAACCTGATGTGGCTATAGGTCCAGTTCTGGGGCACAGGGATAAGGAAGATAGCACCTCTAGCTACAAATTGCTTCCTTCAGGCAGGCAGTCAACAAATGCTAGGTGCCTCCTGTGCACAAGACCTTATTGTAGGCACAGGGAATAGTGCTGAACAAGATATTGAGTCCCTGCCATCTGAGATTTCATATTCTAAGTGAAGAAGAGGAAAGTGAATAAACAAGCAAAAATAGGAATGAAAAAAACGTTAGGTCCTGATAAATGTTGGAAAGAAAATAAAGTAGGGTCCTGTGGGAGAGCTCCTGGCCTGGGTATTGGGGAAGGCTCTCTGAGGATGGAATATTTGCACTGGACCCTGATGGGTGAAAAGGTGGCAGCTATGAGTTGGCAGAGAAGAAGGGGAAGAGAGCATCTTCAACAGAAGGCAAAACAAGAGCAAAGTCTCTTGGATGGGCCTGAACCTGTATGCCTGGGGAGTTAGTAGACTAGAGGGAAGATGACGAGAAAGGACGTCAGGGCCAGGCTCGGTGGCTGAGCCTGTAATCCCATGCCTTTGGGAGGCTGAGGTGAATGGATTGCCTGAGCCCGCAGGTTCGAGACCCGCCTGGGCAACTTGGCGAGACCACATCTCTACAATAAATCAAAAATCAGCCGGGTGTGGTAGCGCGCGCCTGTAGTTCCAGCTACTTGGAAGGCTGAGGCGGAAGGATCGCCGGAGCCCAATAGGTCGAGGTTGCAGTGGCTGGGAGTGGACACTGCACTCCAGTCTGGGTGACAGAGTGAGACTCCAACTCAAAAAAAAAAAAAAGAAAAGAGGTCAGGGAGGTAGAGAGGGGCCATGCAGAGGGTCTTAGGAGGCCAAGCAAAGGCATTTGCATTTTACCTTTCTTGCAGTGGGAAACCATGGAAGGCTGTAAGGGGAAGAGTGAGGAGAGCTGACTGTGCTTGAAAAACACCACTTTGGCTGCCAAGAGAGTCAAGGAGGCCCGGCAGAAGCTCTGTTGGCTTGGTGCTGGCCATGACAGTGGAGATAGAGCAGTTGTTGGATTCAGGTTGTTGAGGACCTCTGGATGAGTTGAATGGGGTTAAGAAAAGGAAGCAATCAAGACTAATAGGTTTTTGGCAACTAGGTGGAGCATGTACTTTTTACTTAGATGAAGAAGCCTTGGCAGGAGGGGGTGTGTGGACTTGAGGGGGAAATTAAGAGATCTGTTTCGAATATGCTAGGTTTGGGATGCCTTTGAGACACTGACATAGAGATGTTGAGTAGACAGTCGAATACAGATGTCTGGGAATCTGGGAAGAGGTACAGCTAGAGATGTGAATTTGAGATACCTGAGTGTGTAAGAACACATTTAAAACTACAGAATTTTAAAGATAACATCAGGAGAAATGATGCCAAAAGGAAGAATGCTGAAGATGCTCCCATATTTTGAGGAAATGCCAACAGAGGAGACTGAGAAGAAGTGCCAGTGAATTATGAGAAAAACCAGATGAGTGAGGTGTCAGGACCTAGAGGAGAAAGTTTTTTGAGAAGCAACTATTGACCAACCGCACCAAATGCTGCCGGGAAGTCAGGATGAGAACGGAGAATTTACCATTTACCTCGGCAAGATATACTCATTAGTAATGTTGGTAACTGGTCATCAATGAAGTGGTGGACAATAAAGCCGAACTGGAATGGGTTGAGGAGGGAATGGAAGAAGAGAAAGTGTAGAGAGTGAGTATAGATAACCCCTTTGTACAGACTTGCTGTGAAGGGGAGATCGAAAAGAGATAGAAAACAGAGGAGGGAGTTGAGTTGAGGGAGGGTTTATTTAAAAGAGTATGGTATGGAGGTATGTTTGCCAATGGGAATGAATGATCCCATTAAAAATGAAAAAAATGATAATGCAAGAATAGAAGAGTTGCAATCACAACAACAAGTTCTAGAAATGGTACGGGAAAATGGATTCGGAGCCCAGTGAAGGTGTTGACCTTGGATAAGAGCCAGGACGCTTCTTCCATGGTGACTGGGGGATAACATGGCCAGAGTATTTTGGTTCTGAAGCAATTGCAATAAACGACTTGTTGATGGGAAGATGAAGTAGTTCTTGTCTCATAGAAATCTATTTTCGCTATGAAATATACTGCAAGGTCATCAGCTGAGAATGGGGTTAGGGAGGGAGGGTTGGAGACTTGGGGAGAAAGAAGGAAGTATGATAGTTTCCCCAGAGACTGGGAAATTGAATTTTCTAGGGAAGTGTAGTAGGTTTTTCTGACAGTATTGAGTGAGATTTGTGGCCATATTTGAAGTGACTCTACTTGGCAAATTTGTGTCATTTTTCTCCAGTAATGTTCAGCTGCTCTGTTGCATGCCCTGAATAAGCAGATAAGATAACAGGGCCAGAGTTCCACTAGACTAAGACAATGGAAGGAGAGTTGCAAGAAACCAGGTGATTGGCAAAGGAGTAAGTAGTTCAAGTGTTGGATCATCGAATCAGAACTTGGTAAGCAGGAAAGTGAGCACAAGTAGGGAGTGGTAGAAATGGATAACAAAAAAGTATTTTTTAATGAAATGAGGCTGGAGAATTGCTGGAGTGAGAGGGAGTGGCAGAGTAAGCTAGCCTCAAGGAGGGTGGTCATAGTTAGAAAGTAGGATGTTGGCAATCTACATTTCATAAATGATTCAATTAGCAGTATGACAAAGTCTAGGGAATGGCCATGTGAGTGGAGCAAGAGCTCATTGGAGCTAGGAAATCCAACTAGAGGCCAAGGTACTGGATGGATTATTTTCATGGATGTTGATGTCTCCAACAATGATGGTAGAAATTATGATGGAGAAGGAGTCAGCAATCCTGGTGCTAAAGTTATCCATGAATGAGGGAGAATGACCAAGAGGATGGCAGAATGACCACAGTATATATGTAGGATGGGTCATAAGTTCTAATGATCAGTGTTTCAATTGAGCTTGGGTTTTTGAAAGAAGAGAGACAGTTTAGAAACTGCAGTTGAGTGCTCACTTCAGCAGCCCATATACCAAAATTAGTATGATACAGAAAAGATTAACTTGACCCCTGTGAAAGAATGACACACAAATTTGTGAAGCATTTCATATTTTTTACAATAATAGTTAGATAGAAGGAATAAGTTCTAGTATTCAGTAGTAGAGTAGGAAAATTATAGTTAATAATAATTTATATGTATTTCAAAATAGCTAGACAAGAAGAATTGCAATGTCCCTAGCACAAAGAAAAGATGAATGTTTGAAGATTTGGAGATCCTAGTTTTACCCTGATTTGATCACTACACATTGTATATATAGGTATCAAAAAATCACATGTACCCCCAAAATATATACAGTTATTATATATCAATAAAATTTTTTTAAAAAAAGAAACTGCAGTGGGGAGCATGGAAGATACTTACCCACCTCCTGACTCTAAATTACATGGGACGTGGGAGACAAAACTGCCCCCACAGGAAAGGGCTTCTGAGGAAACACATCTTCAATTGGGAGCTGAGTTTCTCTTAAAGCAAGAAAGTGAAAGAACCAAGTCAGAGAGGACCAGGATTTCTAGAGAGCATAGCCAAAGGATGTGGGGGCAGTGTGGCATTGAGTGTTTATACAGTGTTGCATAATCTAGAAATATCAGACTCCTGCTGGCAACTCAGGAAAATGGGAAGCTGAGCTATGATGGGATTGGTCCTGAAAGGCATAGCATTCTGTGATGGAGGACATTAGGCTGGCTGGTCTTGGCTTGTGATGGAGATGCAGGGCTTCAGTTGAAGACCTAGGGATGGGGCTAACTCACTGGAACATGTGGTGACTCTTAAAGTCTGGGTGGTGGACACAGCCCGCCACTGGAGGTGTATTAGCTATTTGTACATGGTAACGGAAGATGAGAGTAATATCACAAGGAATATCAAAGTAAGAAAGGCATTTAGATATCCTCAGTCAACTCTTCTATTTTTCAGATTAAAAAAAAACCCGAAGCCCATAGGGATCAAATAGTTATCCAAAATCTTATTCAAAATAGAAGTGGGTATATAGTTTGTGCATACTGCTCATCTAAGGCTGGATAGAAGGAGAAGGAGTCTGGGGGAAGTCAGTGTTCCCAACCTGGCTAAGCTGAGAGATCACTTTGTCTCACTCTGCTTGTCATCTCCTTGTGGTCACCATGATTGCTTCCAACAGGGGCATGTGCCTGGCTTGGAGAGATGGTTGGGAACCAGAGAGTGAATTCCATCCCTGTAGCACCTTGGCCAAGTGCCCTAGCTTGTCTGGCTTTAATGTCTCCATCTGTGACTGTGGGCAGACCTGCCTGGCAACAAGTGGGTGTAGTGCCCTGTGAACTGCAGAGGTGAGGCTATACCTACTGCTCTCAGGACTGGACTGTGGTGTCTTCTGGAGTGGACTACTGTCTCACCAAATGATTGGATCATTTACTGAATGTCTAACCTGAGCCCAGCACTGCTTCCATTATGCTCAAAACCTAGCTGAAGACACCAGACTTGCACCTAAGGACTCACAGGCTGAGTGATTAAAAAAAGACCTGAGAACTTTTGAATTCCATTGCCTCGCATTTTAGAGAAGGAAAGTGAGGCCATGGGCGCAACAAAGGGCTTCACCCAGGCCTGTGAACTCTTGGTCAGAAGCTATGTCACTGGTACATGTGCTACCTTTTCATTCAATTAGTAGTGTCTCCTCTATGGCCACTGAGGAACATCTGGTCCTTCCTGCAGAGCACCTCAGAAGCAGAACATGAGAGAGTCCTGGTTCCCACCCCTAAGCCAAGAGCAAACACCCAATGGATTGTGGTGCCTGGGGGGCCATTTTGCCACTCAGGATAGGATGCCAGTGAGTGTGGCCCCGATGAGCTGGCTCTTGCCTTTCAGCCCTTCTCTCCTTTCAGCCTGCGCAAGTGTTAAATACGGCATCAAATTAAGCAAAATTAAATACATTTCCATGCAGCATTTTTCTCTTGACTGAATCAAACAATGCGGTTGCCATAGCAACAGCCTCTTCTGAAAAGGTCACCTGCAAGAAACTGTGTTTTAGGTACAACTCAAGGAGATTATGGGGGATTAACTCATTTTATACATATATATTAAATATATTTTTTTCCTTTAAAGGAGCTGTTATGAAGGAATAATATCCAACTGAGCTGGAAGATACCCACAGAAAAAAATTTAAGTCCCTGATAAAGGATTTTTTTCCTTTCTTTTTCTTTTTTTTTTTTTTTAACCAGCATGCAGTGGGGTGATATCTGAAATGGCGACTCTGTTTTTACTTGGCTTTAATTAAACCTCAGTCAGGGCTGAGAAATGTGGTGAAGCGAGATAATTGCACTATTCCCAGTACAGTTTTTAAACTCCAGCTTTGATATGCACCTCGTGACAGCCTGAACCTGCACCCAGACTCCTGGGGCTACTTGAAGCTCAGCTTATAACCACCCTTCTCAACCTGTGGGCATCTGGGGAACAGCACTGGGGACCTTGAATGGGAAATGAAGGCTGAGGGAGGTGGGGGCCCAGACCATCTACACAGAGACAAGGAGAGACCACATCTCCCTCAAAAAGTTCATCTCTGGCATTCAGGTGTTCTCCACTGGACTTAGTAGCATCCAAATTGTCAAAGACAAACACGAGCCAGTCTAACTCAGAAAGAGAATAGGATGAGTCTTCTCTATGGTTTTTTCCCCCCCATAATTTTGAAAGTAACTGGAATATCTCCAGGAAACCCTTACTGGATTTGAGTTAAAATGAGCTGCCTGGCGCGGGTTCCTTTCTGAGTGTTCCAGGCAATATGAGGGGCAACACATGTTTCTGTTCCGTGCTCTCCATCAAGAGCCAGTGTGAAGTTCCCCCAAGAAAGAGTTCCCAAATTTCATATGTTCACACAGTCCCACACAGCCTGCCCAGTCAGCCCAGAAATGGCACAGGTGTGACAGGGCTCTGGCCATCCTGGTGCCAGGGTGATGGACATCTGTGGTTGAGTTGTACAAGAAGCATGTCTGGCCCCTTCCAGTCCACCCCTTAGTCCTGTTTGCTTTCCAGAAGAGTTGAAGGTGGGCCCCTGTCACAGACCAGAGGCAGGCAGTCTCCAAGCAGAGAGTTAAGATAGATGGGGAAACAGGAAACTGATGATCTGAGTGACTGTGCTGGTTTTCTGGGCACTACCCAGAACTTGCTGGTGAGGGCTGAAAACCCAGCTCTTGCATCACTGTCGAATGAGATTCCGCTTCCTCTGGAGCTAAGGCCACTTGCACAGGCCATGCCTCCCCTCTGATCCGGTAAGGTCCAGTGACCAGCACCAGCTCAGACCTATCTCAGGAGGAAAATGTTTGGGATCCTGGGCTATATATGTGTGATACAACCAAATGTGATCCTAGCAGCGTGTAGAACAGGCCCAGTTTATACAAATACTCTTAGAAATGTTCCTTCACCACATTCCTGGTGGCTGACAGGCCATCACATAAAACTTACTTCCCTTTCTTTCCTCAGATCCCCAAGCTCCAGTCCCTTCTCTTAATTTACCCCGATGCTAGACGAGGTAGGCTTGTGTGGTGTAGCAAAGAGAGAACTGGCAAGACAGGCAGCCCTGGGTTTGAAATCTGACTGCCACTTACCAGTTGATTGCCTTTCTTTCCTTATATATCAAATGGGGATAATAACAGCTACTGTCTTAAATGATAAGTCCTTATAGGTTTGTTCTGAAGATTGAATGAAATGACCTAAGGGAAAGTAGCTGAATAACATAGGTGCTCAATGGCTATTTGCTGAATACTGTATTTCAGGAACATGACTTTTGTACAAAACAAACCATGTGTTTCCTTTCCTGTAAAATCCAGCTTGCTGGCCCAGGGATGACTGCAGAGATTAAAGAAGGAACAGCAATTTCTACCTCTAATCCCCTAATACAGTCACTGGAGGTTTTCTTGAACTTTTAAGCAAAGCAAATCTATAGTTATCCAGGGAAGAATTTTATTTTTAGAGCAGCTCAGCCCTCTGAACTTTTATACACCTTTAAAACAAGATCCCAAGTGCCTGGACAAACTAGAAAGACCTCGGAAAAGACCACTGTCCTGAATAAAGAGTTACTCAAATCCAAGTCAATTTCCCTTTTAGGTCAAGGTGGAGCTGCTGTTGCCATGACAGCATTTGTGTGGTGTTGTGTAATGGGGGTTTTAGCCATGTTGCCTTTCCTGTCTTGGGTCCCACTGCTAAGCTTGTCAGATGAGGAGATCTCCAAGTACCTTCAGAAGACGCTTGGCAACGAGAAGCTCTCTGTCAGCTCCAAGCCAGGGGCTGTCAGTTCATGGGCTTTGGAGTCAGACAAAATTGAGTTTGAAACCTGCCTTTTCCAATGTTTGGCTGCTCCTCGGACTAGTTACTTCCTACTCAGAACCTCAGCTCCTGGTCTGTGATATTGGAATATTCTGTTTCTCTCACAGTATCATTGCCAGGTTTTGATGAGATAATAAGCATAAAGTGCTCACCACTGTGACAGGCACATAGTAGTCTCTCAATCCACGGCATCATGATTATATCTATACCAGTGTGTGGCGGGCATTTGAATCACCTGGAGGGCTTATTAAAGCACAAGTTGCTGGGCCCCATCTCTGGAGTTTCTGGTTCTGTAGGTCTGAAATGGGGCCTTACAATGTTTCTAACAAGTTCCAGGTGATTGCTGCAAATACAGGGACCACACTTCGAAAAGCACTAGTCTCTATCATCCAGTGAGGGAAATTTTGACCATGATGTAGTACATTTGAGCCTTACAGGTATCCAGCTTTGTTTAAGAAGACTTCTGGCCGGGCTCGGTGGCTCAGCCTGTAATCCTGCGCCTTTGGGAGGCTGAGGTGAGTGGATTGCCTGAGCCCACGGGTTCGAGACCCGCCTGGGCTGCGAGACCTCATCTCTACAATAAATCAAAAAATCAGCCGGGTGTGGTAGCACATGCCTGTAATTCCAGCTACTCGGAAGGCTGAGGCAGAAGGATCGCCGGAGCCCAGCAGGTCGAGGCTGCGGTGGCCGGGAGCGGACACTGCACTCCAGTCTGGGTGACAGAGTGAGACTCCAACTCAAAAAAA